>NC_056523.1:114969321-115047958 GCF_019175285.1 Sceloporus undulatus | reverse complement strand
AATAATAATAATAATAATAATAATAATAATAATAATAATAATAATAATAATAATATATTTTAAAAAACTATACATGGTTTATTTGTGCAGGAAAAAAGCATTTTCTGTGCAGAAAATAATATTTTTTGTGTAGAACTATTATTTTCTGTACAGAAAATGTTGTTCCCAGCACAGAAAATGCTGCAGTTGGGGACTTGTTTCATGGCAGCCACTAGTAATGTTTGGCTAGTAATAAGAGAAGTCAGTATATAGAGGCAATATGTATTTCCACATGGTGTTTCTCTTAATGTTCCATCTTAAACATCCCTGACACTGTCACCTACACTTGAGGAGTTGCTGATTGTCAAATTTTAAATAGTAGCACACAGTGTCCAAGCTTTAAATGCTACTTTGCTCCTTGCCAGAAGAATACTTATGAACATCTGGCAGTAATTAACTCTCAAGTGACCAGTGTATGGTTAACACAGAGTGCAGCTGCAAGGTATTTGAACATTGTTTTATGTGACCTTGGGAGAAAGAGAATCAGCATCTCAGAGAAAAAAGTGGCAATTGAAACATCTAGTGCTGTATTAGAAGGTGGTTACTATGCATTTGAGAGATGCTGGTGTTTAATTGAGTGATATGTTCCCCATGGTGATGACCCAAATCCTGTCTTGTTCCATCTTGAAATGCGATGCTCTCTTCTCATCCACAGTTATTTTCCATATTTCAAACCATTTTCATATTGGAATGGTAATTTCCATTTTCCCCTTGTTTGAACATCAGTGTGAAAAGGAATATAGTATGATATTTCAGAAAAGGTTCTCTTTAAAATGAGGTAGCCAGAGGCGGTTTCTGCTGACTTGCTGGCTTGCTAGTGCCTTGTTTGGAACGTATAAAATAGTACTCTTTGTAAAATAGCAATCTTGACATTAGCCACAAGCAGCCTTCTTCTCACTTCCTTTCCAAGAGTCCATTCTAATAACGATAGTTCATTCAATTCATACTAACACTGTATAAAGTTTATAGCACTATATTATAGACCACAGGCACTGAAATATTTTATTGCATCTCGCAATATCTAGCTGTCTATCTAAGATGGATGAATCAATCTTTTTCTGATGCATCACTTTTACAGATATTTTCCCATATAGCTCTGTCATCTTTTTTAAATTAATTAACAAATTGTTCTTTAATCACCATGAATATTTCAGTTTTATTAATAGAAATGAACTCATTAGTAAACAAACAATAGTCAAATGCATATTATGTTTTTGAAAGCATATTTTTAGAAAAAGCAATATATACTGAGAGAAAATATAGAAGATATATGCACTCAGAAATGCAGATTATGGCCTAAATTTAATCTCTAGTCCTCACTATAGTAGAGCCACTGTCATGGTAAATAAATACTGATGTTAGTTTCACTCTCACTGGGACTAGCAATTGAATTTAAACCCATGCCAGTTCATACCAAATTCTGAGTATTTCAGTACCCCTTTGTGTAGTGACCGCTCAATCCATCCACCGATTCACCTAGTGAAGGGAGCTGAGTCTTTCAGCTTGCCTGCCATGATGAATAGGGACAGGGTTAGATTTGCTGTTATTGCTTTGCTTGCTGATAATATCCTATATGGCATCAGTATGGATAATGGGACACGTGATCACAAGTTCATTAGTATGGTTGTCGTTTGCATTCCTTTGGTGGTTAATGAGCAGATGGAAAAAAGGAAGGAAAGTCTATGCCGAGACATTCAAGGTTAATCCCATGAGAACAGATGGTACTGGGTGGAAGGAGGGGCAACCATGGGAAAGAGGAAGAAAGCAATCTATTGGGATTTATGGGCAAATGAAGTGCCAGCATGCTAAAAAAAATTGAATGATGATATGCTTTAATTATACGGTAGTATAACAGTGGACCATCACTCCTGATAATGCATGGCTGTGGAGAACACCTGTAATTTCTGAATAAAACTTTTCTGTTTCTACTACTAAAAGCCTGGATCTCTAAACTGAAGTATTCCTGTAGATGATATCTAGTAATAATGTAAAGATCCCAGACAACTTTTTAATGCCAGGTCCTTTGTCAAGATAGAATACGTTTGTAACTTTTCATTATATTTTTAAATAAGAACTTTTAAATACACGCATGCACGCGCGCACACACACACAATATTTATCTGCATGTTTAGAGAAACACAAGTAGACAATGTAAAACACAAAGTGACATACATTCAAGCAGTCCTATCCCTGAAGTAGCATGACTGCAGCACTAGAATGTTGCCCAAAAAAACTAGTCAGATTTCTTTTTCTCTCTCTGCCCAGTTAAGATCTCCATTAACTTTCAGTTTCTCTTCTGAGAGTTCAAATTAATTTATTTGAGTGTCTAATTTGGAAATAGTGTAGTTCAGGTATTTTCCACAATGAGCTTTTACTTAAACACTGGTGTGATGGATCTTTAAGGAACAAATAAATATTTGCTGCCCCATCATCTGACTACAGGAAATATAGGAAACTGGAAAGAGAGACTCATCAGTTTTCTTTGCACAACAAAATAGCATGGCCTGTTAAAATAAATTATGTTTGCCCCTTTTAATAACATCCAAAATCTGTCACTTAAGGTAGCCATCTTATTTTTTTAGTGGGGTCAACATTTGGTTATGAAGTTATGTAAAGGATAAATGAAGAAGTATAGAACTTCCACAACTATTCACTTTACAGAATTATAGCTTTAATTGCCATTTTAACTGTTCCATCCTATGGAATCCTGGGACTGGCTTTTTGATTGCTTAGTCAGAGAGCTTTTTTGGTGCCTCTGACCAAATTACAATTCCCCACCCCACCCCAGGATTCCATTGGATGGAAATGTGGCACTTAAAGTGGAAAAATAGTACTATAACTGTGTTGTGTGAATGGGCTCCTGGTACCATGTCTTCTAGTATGAAGTACCAATACCTTATCTGTTAAGGGCATTGTTGTAAATATGTATTTGTGTAGTCTAAATGGAAGAGATGACAACGACAAAGATGATGATAATGCCTGTCCTCCCAATTTCCTCCCAAATTGAAGATGAAGGTGGCTTACAATTTTTAAAAAAACACAATATAGCTAAATACACACCAAAAGTGAACACTACAATGGAATTAAATTATTCACACTATGAAAACAATACAGTGAGCCCTCTTATACATGAATTTCTTATACATGGATACAAGCATCCATGGCTTGAAAATATTATTTTAAAAAAGTATGAATTCCTGATAGCAAACCTTGATTTTCCATTTTATATAAGGGACACCATTTTGCTCTGCCATTGCATTTAAAGGGACTTGAGCATTCATGGATTTTGTTATCCACAGGGGATCCTGGAACCAAACCCCAGCACATAACAAGGTCCCACTGTATAACCATACACTAAAAAAAGATTAAAAGCATTTAATCAGTTCAACTAAACAATACATCACTATTAGTCCTTTTTTATAAACATTGTGTTGGGGAGGGAGTTTTGCCTGCCAGTGGAAGGACAGAAAGGAAGGAACCATTCTGCCCTCCCTGGGAAGAGAGATCCACAGTCTGGGGGCAGCCACTAAGAAGGCCTTACCAACTGTGCTTGTGATGGTGGCGGGATTGAGAGAAGGACCTCTCCTGGTGATCTCAGAGCCCAGGCTGGCTCATAGAGGGAAATATGGTCTGTCAGATAACCTGGACCTGAGCCTTATAGGGCTTCATACATCATAACCATCACTTTGAATTGTGCCTAGAGACATAAACTCTGCTAATGCTTATTGTTTTGTTATCTGTGAAAACAATAGCTCACTAATTCATCAGCCACTGTGCCAGATTCAGCAGCATTTAAAACACACATTATCAATGCCAGCATGACATCTATTGACTTGTAGTCCTGATCAAAACAAGTTTTCATTTTAAAAATACCAATTGCCACATCCTCACACCAGTGAAGGTTTGAGTAACTGAGACAAAAGGATCACAGGAAGAAGGATGAGGAAGAGGAAAAGGATGGGTCTTATGAATGAAAAGCAATAGGAAAGGTTGTATGGCAAGAATGGTAGAGCTGAAAGGAAGGAAAGAAATGAAGAAATGTGGGAATAATGAAACATCTTTCTAAAACAACCAGCACTTTAATCCCCAACTCTTCATAAAACCTTTGGTTAGAAGCATGTTACACTGTGATAACTTTCAAGGACTGTCTGACTTGGAGAAACATCTGGCAACTGTGTTTGGCATGCTAATGGGGAATTAAGGCAGGCTTCAGCTGTGTGTGCATATCATTACCCTGCAGTCATTATATTGAATAATGATGTGTGTATGTATTTTATATATTACTGGTGGCTTTAATTTATAAAGTACGGTGAACTGTTTCCCCTAACTAGGCCATCAGCAAACCCGAGCTGCAAGCTGTCACTTTGCCAATACTTCATGGAAAGGTTTCATATACCCATGGAAAAGTCAGTACTGTCGAAAGAAACCCCTTAGTCCAGTGTTGCAAAGTTATTTTGAACCCCCATGAGCTTAAAAAGCAGCTTCTGTAAGTTCCTTTTCAGAGCTGTCAAGTTATGGACAATCTGGCTCCTATCACAGTGCATTTTCTCTTTAAGAGAAGTCATTCATAAGAATGTATGAAGAGTCTTGTGAAGAGAGACTAATGTATGATATTTTCTGCATACAAGTTGAACAGATAGGGTGAAAGGGTGCAGTCTTGCCTGTCCACTTTGCCAGTTGGAAACCATTCTGTTTCTCTGTATTCTGTTCTTACAGTAGCCTCTTGTTCTACATACACATTCCTCATCAGGATTATCAGATGCAGTGGCACTCCCATATCTTTAAGAGCATTCCATGCCTTTTCGTGATCTATGCAATCAAAAGCCTATAAAACACAAGCTAATTTTCTTCTGGAATTATTTGGCTCACTCAATTTTCCATCAGGTCTTGGCGATGTCGTCCCTAGTGCCTCTTCCCTTTCTGAACCCTCTTGGCCTTCTGGCAATTCTCTCTCCATATATCACTGGTGTCTATGCTGCAGAATTTTCAGCATAATTTTGCTTGTGTGGCAAATTAATGCTATGGCCCTATAACTATTATAGTCTGTTGTGTCTCCTTTTTTGTAGATGGCAGTATATATTAATTGTTTCCAATCTGTTGGCCACTGTTTTGTTTTTCATATTTGTTGGCATATTTTGGTTAACACTGCAACTGATTCTGTTTGTGTGATTTGTAGCAGTTCAGCTGGGATATCATCTGTTCCTGCTAATTTATTCTTTCCAATTTCTCTGTGTTGCTTCCACGTGGCTTTCCAAAAATTGGGATCCATCTTCATATGTTTCTTCATTTCATGTGTCATTCATTTTCTATCTCCTTTTTATAGTACTTCTGTGTATTGTTTCCATTCTCTTTTTATTTCATCTTGATCATTTAGTATGTTCCTCTTCTGATCGTGGACCATACCCACCCTTGGTTTGAATTTCTCTTTGAGTTGCTGCTTTTGTGAAAGAGATCTATCATTCTTCCTTTTTTATTGTTGTCTTCTATTTCCCTACATTGTTATACTAATTCTCTTTATCCTTGCACAGTAGGTGCTGAACAGCAGCATTCATGGTTCTGGTTGTGTTCCTAGCTCCCTGTCTTTTGCTTCTTGTCTCTCCTTTACTGCTTGAAGTGTGTTTTCTGTTATCCTTTGTATTTCCTCTTTCGTTTTGGCCACAGATAGTGTCTTTCTGCATGCATCCTTGATTATATCCCTGGCGTCTATGCATATCTCTTCTAGTTTCCATTTGATTATGCTCAATAAAGCAAATCTGTCTCTCACATTATTTGTAAATGTTGTTGAGATGTTCCTCAGCTCATATTTTGGTATGACAACTGTTGAGACAGGGTCATTATGGGGCCTCATTCATATGTTGAAGCCAATTTGATGGCACACATCAACAGCAACAATGGTGGTTGTCACAGGGTGTAGTGCTAGCAGAGCAAGCTGTTATCACAGTTCCCCCTGCCCAGAGCCCCTGCCACTCTAGAATGCTACTGTTGCTTTGAATGTTTCTCCAAAACCTCTGACACATGCAGTTTCCCCAGATAGTCTATCAAGACTTCCTGACTGACTCAGTAATCCTCAGATTCTGACACAGGAAAATAGCCTGCTCTATGAAGAACAATTCTATTCTACTCTTCTAACAGCTGTTCTGTCTGTCATAAATGAGACAGAGAGGAAAAAAACTGTAGTAGGCAATTATATTGTTAAACAGGAGAAAGGGAAAACCAATGGGGATAGGAACACTGAGCTTATGAGGGTGGTGATAGCATTCTATATACTCTCCTGAACTGGCAGAAGAACATTGACCATCCCTGTATTTCAAATTAGCATGTTAACAGGGTATGCAAATATAGCCAGAGAAGTCTATTCTACCTTGGGAGTTAACTATATGAAGAGTGTGGGAAAGTTACTCTTTTAAGCCACATATTTTAGAATTCGGTAGTCAGCATGGCTATTGGATGGGTGATTGTTGGCTAGGGAATTCTGGGAGGTGTAGACTGAAAAGGTAACTTTTCAAAGCTCTGACTGTGCGAAATGATATTTCTGGAGCAGGTGGGTTTTTTTGTTATTGTTTTTTTGCCTTCTTTGTGAACACAGACCGGTTGAATGATAGATCAAAATCCAGACATATTTTAAAGGCATCTTAAGAAAAGTATTTGTGGAGTATCTGTTTACATCACCATGATATGAGCATCTGTATAAGACCACCAAAAACATAGGCCAGGACTTCCATAACAAATGTTTTTCTGCCTGCTTACATTGCCTATGGCATTTCATAGTGGAAAGCTGGGATTTGTGTGGCCAAGCAATATCAGGGTCTGGTCAAGATGTCAATAGCTGTTAATGAGGAAAAACTAGGAAGTTAGGATAGGTTGTAGCAGTTTGCTTTTTCCTGAAGGCCCAAACAGACAGGCCAAAATAAAGCTGCTTCAGGTCACTTTGGAGGTATGTTGTTTAAATGACATACACAACTTAGTAAGGTGGCCTAGCCTATTACATCTAACTTTCAGACATGTTTTCGTATAAAGACTGCTAATCAAAAACAGCAGATGTTTGTCAGTATTGGTTGTTTCTAATTTCTGCCATAGTCTGTCACGGGGAATCATATCAAAGGCAGACTTAAAATCAATAAAAGATGTGTAAAAAGACCCCTTGGGCTTGGTTGAATATTTGTCAACAAGGTGTTGTAAGACTATATGATCTGCTGTGGAGCAATCTGGTCTAAAACCTGCCTGCTCATCTTCCAACAAGTTTTCATCTTCCATCCAAGTTAATAGTTTTTCAAGTAGGTGATGGGCATACAATTTGCTAATAACACTTAATAAGCTAATTGGCCTGTAATTTGCTGGATCTGATGTTGCTCCTTTTTTATATATTGGATTAATGATGGCAAGCCCCCAATCCTTTGGTATTAAGGCAAAATGATCAATGCATGTAAAAAGGATTGCAAGGATTGGGGCCCACCAATTCCCATTTGTTTTAAGCATCTCAGTGGGAATGTTATCATACCCTGGTGCTTTACCTTCTTTGGTCGTAGAAGTTAGCTTCTTTATTTCAGGGATGGTAACGGGGGGCCAATCAGGGAGACTCTGCAGTGATGTTTGTGAATTCCAATGCCCAGTGTGTCTTACCGCATACAAACTAATAAAATATGATTCCCAGGTTTTAACAGGAATATAGGAATCTGTTAGTCCTACCTTATTATCTAACCCCCTGGACACAATCTTCCAGAAAGTGACTGAGTCATGTGTCCTTGCCACAGCAATTAATTTCTCCCAGTTTGTTCTTATCGCCAACTCTTTTTTGACTTTAATTAGCTTTTTTGATTTTTTTTAACAAGATGTCAGATAGTAAAGATGGCAAGTTTAGTTCCCTATGGCCGGTTACAAACCGGCATTTGGGACGTCCAGAGGACGTCCCATTTTAAAAAAGGGGCGTCTCTTCTAGACACCCCAGGGCCTAATACGGACTCTGTCCGTACAAGATGGCGCCGGCCCTTCTACATGGCCGGCGCCATCTTTGCGTATCGGATGCTGAGCGTCCGTACGCGTCGCGTCCTTTGTGACGTAGCGAGTGCGCCCCTGGCGCCTCGCTACGTCGCAAACGCGACTCCAAAAGAAGCTCCATTTTGGAGCTTCTTTTTCGGTCCGCAGGGGAGCCGCGCCGTGCGGAGGCTCCGGCTCCCCCGCGGACTAACTGGCGGCGGCATCTTTTATGATGACTTATTAGTAGATTCTTCATATCCAGACACTCTTGGTCAAATCAAGGTTTAGATCTATAAGAAACTTGATTCTGTTTTATGGGGTTATTGGTGTCAGATACCTTTGTAGATTTGTGACTATCTCCTGATATAAATTTAGGATCTCTTCAGGAGTTCTGGCTGACAGGAGAAACTCCCGTAATCTAAGATTAAGCAATGCAGTTACAATACATTCTACCTTTGCTGACTATCTCACTCTAGGTGCTCCTATGTCCAACTCTGTAGTCAGCAATGGTTCGTAATCTGCATGTACAACTTGGTTCTGAAGAAATAGAGATGGTATTAAAGGGAAATGGTCACTCTCTGTACGTACCCCAATTTCAAAGCTAAGCATCAAGTTGAACAGCTCATAGGAGACAATAAAATAATCAATAGTGGAAACTCCACAGCACACCAACGATGCCGGGGCCCAAAAGGAGTTCCGTTTCGGAGTTCCTTTCTCCACCTCCACCAGGCCACCATAAGCGGCCTGGGGTGGCGCAGAGACATCAAATGTGCGCCACACCATTAACATCATAATTATGTGTGCCGTGTGGACGGTGCCGCGTAACGATGACTCCCGCAACACGTACTAGAGTTAGGGACTGTGCAGTTGGTGCATGGTCCCTAAACCTAGTATCTCCGGAAACATGCCACTTTATGCGGTGTGTACTGTGCCTCAGAAAGATAAAGGCCTGAAGAATTACAAATCAGGTCTTTGGAACGTCTGTCAGGAATTGGGTGGGCCATTTCTAGTTCAGGAGAGAACTCACCAAAATGGTTGTAAAGAGCTTCATCATTTTGACCAACTCTGGCATTAAAATCTCCTGCCAATATTATAGATGCATTGGGATATGAGCATGACATTCTACTGATGAATTTTTGTAATTCAGTCCACCTATATTTGTTTTGTTGTTTATACTGGAGTGATGGTAGATAAACATTGATCAGTAATAGAGTACTAATTTGGAGTTTGATAACCCATGAGACTGCACTATTAGCAACCAAAGTGAAATTAACATGAGTGGCTTGAAGCTTGGTGGAAACTAAAACCCCAAGACCTCCTTTAGAATGACGTCATCTAGCACTAGCTTCAGCCATGTGAGTAGCTTGTAAATCCATCTAACTCCAACTCCCACCTCCCCAGTCTATTGGAATAACACAATGCCATACTTTTTGATATAGCTTTGAAAAGTGGGATCCATAGCCTTTCCTTGCCAGCTTGCAATATTCCATGAAAGGAATGTCAGCCTGGAGACCTGGTGTTGGACCAAGGCTCAGTTAATCCTCTCTGGGACAACTTTCCAATGCTTTGTCAGGACCTTGCTTCCCACTTTAACACTGTCCCCCACCCCAGATAACCCAATGGGGACCGCATCATCCTCTGCCAGTCCAATCAACTCCATCAGTGGACTCCACCTGCTTCTATTGGATACCACTGTGAGCACAGGTGTAAGTGCACTGTTGACTTTCTCAGTAGCTTTCACCGAGGACACACACATCTTAAGATGCCAGAAGCTGTGGCACAGCCATGCTCCATAGGACTGGAGCATGGCTGTGCCGCAACTTCCAGTCTCTTAGGATGCATGCATCATTTAAACAGCGTACCTCCAAAGTGAACTGAAGCAGCTTTATTTTGGCCTTTCTGTTCAGGCCCTGAGTCTACAAGGAAGAGCAAGATCCTGCCCCATCCTCTCCTCTGCCACTTCTGAGTTGACTGAATGCAAACTAGTTTTGCAATCTGAACTTGAAATGGAGGAAACTGAGGACAGATTGGGGAAACTGGAAGAGAAGTCAGAAACTGGGACATTTTAAAAGCAGCTGAAAAAGTAGGATGACAGGATTAAGTGGGACTGTCCCTGTCAAATCCGGGCAGCTACAGGGTATGTAAATGCAGTGTATGTAAGACTTACTGCTTTTCTTATTTCTCCTGGAATGTGCTTGAAAAAAAC
Organism: Sceloporus undulatus; assembly: GCF_019175285.1. Classification (NCBI taxonomy): domain Eukaryota; kingdom Metazoa; phylum Chordata; class Lepidosauria; order Squamata; family Phrynosomatidae; genus Sceloporus; species Sceloporus undulatus. Next base: position 115,037,739 of record NC_056523.1, on the reverse strand, counting down.
ACTACAAGAGTTCTTTTCATAATCAGTTTCAATTTCTTTTCATGTGTACAAATTCATAACATTATGAAGAACATTAACTGACTATTGGCAATTACTCTGAAGCAGTCAGGAGTGGACTTTTCTTTGTATAAAATTTGCATTTCAGTTAACAAACCTCTTTGTAGAGGTAACATATGGACATTATTCAGGAAACAAACCATTCATCTTCAATCCATCCATTTATTTTATTGAAATTGTCCAGGGAACATAAGACTGCCAAATTTCCATTTAGAAATTGTGCCTGTCCTTGTAAAAAATCTAAGTAACTGGAGAGAGAATTGAGCCTTTGCATTTTACTAGCCCCCCTGCCCTGTTTGCCAACTATTTCTTCTTCTTGCTGAAAAGCAAAACCTCGGCCTTGCTCTCTATGAGTCAGCAAAATAACATATAGTAAAGTGACACCTTACACTTTTTAAAGGACTGGGCACTATCCCTGATAACCTTACAACTTTAACTGAAATATCTATATCATTGTATCTCAACATACAACAAAATCCAGTCATAATTTTTTTTAAATAAATTATAATATGCTTGGTTGTTTAAAAATGTGTCTTAGATGCCCCCTAACAATTCCAAGGATAGCAGCAAGCACAAAACATTTAAAACTCTCTTACAGAAAGTGTAAGTAAAAACACAGAGGAAAAATTTGTATTCTGTACTTCAAAGAGAACAGGGGGATTCAAAGCCTCTAGGGAGACTCCCTATTTCTGTGCAGAAGAGGAGAGACAGCAACAAAACAGGTTCTAGAGAGGAGCCCTCTTCTAAATCTTGAAGCCTGGAAGCCCTCTTGTAAATGTGCCTACAGATCTGTGTCTACAGGTCTGAGATACAGAATTGTAAGCGGGGCAGTAGGATTTGGCTGCCCTTGCATTTGGAAGTAATGCTAACGCATAACATTTGATAGCACCACTTAGAATCCTAATTAAAACAAAGTAGCAGTGTTCAAATAAGGGCTTGTGCATACTTCTTTTAAGTGCACTATCATCAACTTTAAGATGGAATTGATTTTAAAAAAGAATTAGGTCGGCAAGAATATTACTTTCCTTGATTTCCCATACTTCACTTTCCCTGCTGCAGTTGTGCATCTTTGTAATGACAGATGTTTAAGGCTCAAATACAATAACTACATCCTGAAAAGATTCTGAGTTCAATGTGGCAAAGTTGTTGCAAGCAGTAATTTATCTTGTTCCCTATGTACAAGTGACAAGTAAGTCCTAAAACTGGGTGTTAGATACAGTAGGAATATTATTGGTTGTACTGGGGAGCCAGAACATAACAAAATATCCGAATTTTTGTGTAGTTTTCTTCCTCTTGGTATATACACTTTTGCTATCAGAAATATTGTAAACCTGCTTATAAATGTTTGCTGCCAGATGCAGATAAAACAGACTAGCTCTAGCTGTATGTTTTGGTTGCACCAGAACTTTTCTATTGGTCTCCCTGGACAATTCTTCTTTTAAAAGTGAATTTATTTAACCTCTGTTTGAGACCTAAATTGCCTGTCACATTTAGGGTTACAGTGTTTTTCCAAAAATGTAAACTCTAACAGATGAATATTTTAGACAGAGGAATTTATTCCAAAGCAAGTTCTTGGCCATTCTCTCATTTATTGGGATTTAAAGGGCAGTTGATTAATCATGTTTAGCTTCAGTTCTGAAAGACAGGGGAAGGAAAAGATTTACTTGGATTTTCTTTAATATCCAGATACAGCTAAACGTCTAACCTTGTTTATCCAGTCTGCTTTTAAAATGACTATTATTGGAATTGCTGTGTACTATTTAATCTTTATTTATTCATTTTGTTCTTTTAAGAAACTGTTTTCAGAAATCTTATTTGAGATTTTGCCTCTGAATTGAGGGCAAAGTGCATGTTTCTCTTGTAAACTGAAAGCTATTGTTTACAGTTTTGGTAGCTTCCTGAACCATATTGGTAAGAAGCAGCATTCACAACTGCAAATTCTGTTTGCTTTCACTGACATAGACATCTAGAGCACTTCATTATATAGGATATTGTTTAATGGTGTGGTAATCTGATACTCCTGTGCATTGAGACAGTAATGGTCTTGTTTCTTCATTTTGCTGCCACTACAAGCAGCCACACTGTCAGTATTCCAGTAAATATTCTCCCCAGCATCACTGCAATGCCTTCCATTGGTATTCCTCAAGTAATGTTGTTGCAGGAATACTTTTCAAATGATGCCCCTAATAGTGTTGAACATGGGGTTCCAATTTCCTCTTTTCTGAAACAACAATATGTTTTTATTGTTTTGATGGAACAAGAAAGAAAGAAAGAAAGAAAAAAGATTTATATTCTTAATAATGATGTGCATTCTAGCCCATTTGCTAACAGGAGGAAGGCATCCATGGATTGATATCAATAGCATTGCAGGGAAGATCTTTTTCCAGAATAGATTACTCTTTCATTATTGTCTTAATTAATGTTTTCACTATTAAGATATTCACAGAAGTCTTAAAGCAGCGGGGGGTGTTAAGAAAGAAAGGATTATACCAGTAGTTTGTTGTTGTGGTGGTGTGCCTTCAAGTTGTTTCTGATGTATGGTGACCCTAAGTGAACCTATCACTGGTTTTCTGAGGCTGAGAGTATGTGGCTCACCCAAGGACATTAAGTGGGCTTCAATCTTATTTAAAAGCGAATAAACATTCCTCCTTAAAGACTGTGTTTGCAACTTGTGGGTTCTTCTGGATCTGTGGCTCCAAATGACAGTGCAGATAGATGTGGCAGCCCGGACTGCTTACTATCTGCTTCGGTCATCTGCATTCGCACACCTTCACTTGATTCACAACAGGGCAGCCAAATTGATTACTTAGACATTCAGGATTTATCATATTACACCGATATTAAAATCACTCCACCAGCTACCAGTTAGTTTCCAGGCAACGTACAAAGTGCTGGTTATTACCATTTAAAGTCTGCATGGTTTGGGTCCAGGTTACCTAAGGATTGCCTCCTCCCATATAATCCACCTCATATACTCAGGTCCTCTGGTGGATATTTACTCCACTCAGCCAGAACTAGGTTGGCAACTGTCAGCCAGAGAACTTTTTCCTCAGTCATCCCTAGACTGTGGAATGACCTGCCGGAAGAGGTTCTACAGCTGAATACGCTGGCTGAATTTATAAGAGCATTAAAGACCAATCTCTTTCGGCAGGCCTATCCAGATGATTTTTAAATTGTGAATTTTAAATGATGAATTTTTTAATGTGGATTGTTTTAATATGTGTACATCTTGTTTATCCTATTAAATTGATGTCTGTTTAACTGATATTTGTCTGTTAATTGTTGTTGTTCCCCACCTCAATCCATGGGGACAGGTGGGTAAATTAATAATAATAATAATAATAATAATACAGCCTCCCTCATATAATTAGATTTTATACTAGGACCCAGCAAAGGATTATGATATTAAAGTGCATCATTCCAAAGTGATAGGAGGGTAAATCTGGAGGAGCATTACTACATGAGTAGGTAAGATGTAATGATATAAGAGTTGTCACTAATGATGGTACAGTATTGACTGAACAGTGTGGTAGTCAAAGTGCCACCCTCCAGTTGACGTCAGGCTGCCAACATTTGGCTTATGTTATTCCTCAACTTTGGCTGTGCTGGCTAGGGCTGATACAAGTTGTAGTTCACCATATAATTCCTGCATCTGAAGTAGAATGATATAGGCAGCTCCATTCTAAGAAAGTGACTTGCTGACTATAACCAAAGAAATGTTTCAGAGTAGGGCCCAATAATAATATTTATAGGGGTGATGAAAGAGGAGCACAGTGGAGCCCTTGAGGTCATAATTTGCCTATCCCTGTGGTATGTATTAGAGTAGTTTAGAATTTCTCTTCCTTTAAAAAATTATATTATTTAATTTGGACACCTAAAATTAAAGTTTCACTCCTAGAGTGTACACAGGCTGATTGAGAATTATTGCACTACGCAGGCAGATTTCTCTTGGCTCTAAAAACGCCTTTCTTAGGTAGGCAAAGGTCATTAATAGTACAGACTAATCTATTTACTCTACTTGTGGTTAGCTTACTGGGGAAAAAAGCACAAAGAACTATCTGTATTTTTTTTCTCAGAATAGATTGTATTTTTCTGCAGACAAATAGACATGTCCTGGTAATAAAGCAGTGCCAAAGGCAAAATGAAAACATGCCTCTTTCTTTTATTCAAAGCACAGAATATTTCAAAATTTGAATCTGGTTTTTTTTTTATTTTATTTTAGAAAATATACCTTGTTTAGTTTGATTTATGTTGAAAATTTTGCTTATGATTTGTATGAAAAATGGTGGCACTTACTATCATTTGTTTTACACCAAGTTACATGCAAAGTGGACCAAATCCCCCTCCAAAGCCAAACTTTACCAGTTGTTTGTGAGTCTGAACAAAAATGTTTGGGAAGTAAACCTAGGTATAAATACAAATTTTGATCAAAATCAATTAATAAATGTGCATTCTAGAGGTGGTGGTGGGAGACAGAAAGCCTAAATGTTTGCTCATGTAGCTACTGAAAGAGTTGACAGATTGGTTCCAAAATAGTCTATATTTTGATCCCATGTGGTTGTGAAGTAAACTGAGTAGTAATTGCTGTACAAATAGATGGCACACTTTATAATCTAAAGAGAAATCAATACTGGACCATTTTCTCCTAGTGGAAGTTGTAAGATAAGTGACTAGGAAATTATGAAGCCATTTCACTTAGATGAGTTCTAGTATATGTTTTGCAAAGCTTTCATACGTTTTTAATTTACTTTGTAAACAACTTGTTGACTATATGAACTAATCTTAATATCAAAACGAACAGTATGAGAAAATTAAATAACAGTATTATTTACATCTTGGGCTTTTTTTTTTTTAAAAAAAAAAAGACACTTACAGATCTGTATTCTGTGATACAAAGGCAGACAATGTAATTTGTACACTAGATACAGTGCAGTACTTGAGGTGATGGTGCTACATAATCTGATCCCAAGAGAGCTCTACAAACACTAATAGAAATTCAGTTGTGGCTTGTTTATTTTGCTGCTTTCTAAAACCTGGCTAAAATTTGTTTTCTTACACTTGTTCGTGTGTGTGTGTGTGTGTGTGTGTGTACAATTCAGTTATTTCTTGCTTCTTCTTTTGTTTTAGTTCTGAGACATCACATAGCAGTATATCATATTTTGTCATGCTAATACTACTTATTTTCTAGAGTTAACATTCTAAGGGTAAAGATGAATATGCTTAAATGTGTGACATTTTGGCTGATTAATGTGTATTTTGGATTAGTATTTCTATCCATCTTGATGTGCATATTATTCCTGCTGTGAATAATAGTTTGTTCATTTGTGCTTCCTTGCCTTTTCAGAACTCATTGGTATTCAGTTTACATTATGTGACACACACACCCCTTTTTTTCAACAATTCTATATCATTTTTTCAGCTGTAACTCCATATTTTGGTTACATGTTTCCTCTTATCCATAAAACATGCACCAGTTTCTCAAATCAATTTAACAAGCCCTGGCCTTGTTTGCAATTGATCACATGCCAAATACAAGGAAGAATATTTAACTGTTAAACTTGCAAACTGGACCCCAAATTATCATTCAGATCTAATATACTTCTAATATAAATCATTAGATTTGTTAAACACTGTATTTTGCAATTTAAACACAAAAAGAAAATCTCATCAACCTGAGCATCAAAAGTTGAACTGAAAGAACAGTTGCATTTTCCTCAACTCCATCCCATCCCTGCACTGAAATAAAATACTCAGCTGAAACAAAGATTTAATCAGAAAGTCATATTTGAGAGTTGGAGCACACAAGCTGCCAGAAGCAAACCCCTGACAAATGTCTATTCTCAGCCTTGGGACTGATCCCTGCATCGTTGCCTGTAGAAATGCTTTCTGTATTTTAAGGAGCCAGACTTCTCTCAGAAGACAGTAGAAAAGGGATGAGGATGGTTGAGATAAAAATAATCTACTGTAGTCTTATTTGAGAAGTGATTTAAAGGTTCCCACTATATATTACGCTACTCTTAGGATGATCTTCATGGCTTCTAGTCCCTCCATTCTAGGGAAATAAAGTGAGGGAGAATTATATGTCAAAGAAATTACTGAACTGCTTCTATCTGCATTTATCTGAATTTTTAAACATTTTCCAGTACTGCTAAGTAATTGGCATTGTTGAAGCTTTATTGTTTTGGACAGTTTCTGAAAAGTTGGGAAGGTCTCATATTTTCGGGGATTTTTAAAATATCCCCCCCCCCGAGACTATAGCACTTGGTTTGCAGTTACAAAAACAGATGCTAATGCTATTTTGATTACCACACAGGTGCTACTGCTCCAACATTTCACAAACTAGATTGCCTTTTCTGTGCAAATACAACCAGTTTGAGGATCACTGGCTTTATTTAATGAACCTTGAATGGTTTGGTGCTGTAGGCAAGAATACTGTTTGAAAATGTGCACTGTACATGTGGGCAGTGTTGGGAATTATGCTTTCTCCAGATAGTGGCTTTTCATTTAAGGTCCTCTGTTTTTCTTAAATGTCCTACATTTTGGGCTGAGTTTTGTCCTGCAGTTTGGTCTCAAATTTATCCTACATTTTATCCCTGGTAATAGTGGACAATTATGGCAACCCTAGGCTTTTGGGATGTCAGTCTTGGAATCCTCACCAATCCTCTAAGGGCCGTTCATCACCACCACCACGCCCCTCCCCCCCCCCCCCCCAGGTAAGAATTTGTTTTTCAGCTGAAAAAATACACCTTAAGCCCCCTGTGTGGTTTTCATGATTTTGTTGCCCCAATATGCCTCTAAACAGTAAGTGGTGACCAAAGTGACTTATAGTTATCAAAATGGCATATACAACAGCCCAGCTATAGCCCTCTAGAGCAGTGATTCCCACTTGTAAAGGCTTGAAGGCTGCCAAAAGGGGGGGGGGGAAGTCTGGCATTCCATAGGCCAAAATTTGTATTCAGTTAATTCAGCAGTGAGAGAAGAGCAGAGATCAGAATCTTGCCCTTCTCAGTAGGTTCAGGCATAAACAAAGTGCTGCAGCCTCTCCTAGCTTCTCACTCTCCCCCCCTCCATTAAAAGCATTTGCTATCTTGACCATACACACCCCAGTTTTCATCTGTGAGATATTGGAGCATCGGCGGTTCACACCATTGGCCATGCTAACATGGGCTTCTGGGTGAAAAGTTCCCTACTGCTTATGTAGATGAGCAGAAATCTCCCTGCTGATAACAGTCTTTCCAACAAATTATGAGAGCCTTTGTTTGTATAAAAGCTTGGTTGTAGAACTCCCATTTTCTGTGTTACTTTTTGTATGTTTCATTCTTTCCCTCCACCCCAGTAAGTTCATTTTAAACTCAGCTTTCTCATTAGCACCCTCATTCTGCTAACATATGATCACAAGCTCCAGGGAACAACGCAGTTTAGAATGAGTCTCCTTAGCAATATTGTATTCAAATTGGTGGTTACAGATTTATTTAGCAAAATTTCCCTAAAGGAGGTAATCTTTGGCTTTTCAAACAGTGAAAATATATAATGTGAAAATGGGGAGGATGTTGATTGAAAGCTGCAAGTACCACACAAGCAGTTCAAAAGAAGCTTTAAGGAAATGAAAAATAAAGACTGGCTCTTGCCTGTTCCTCTCTCAGCATTAGGTTACCCCCAAAGGCAATGAGTTTCTAAGGACAGTGAACCAAGAGCAAGCTAGCCAAGAAGAAACGATATAATGTTTTAAGTATGTGTAGAGAATGCAAAGGTGTATTCTGCACTGGTGTGCATATTTTCAGCACACTTACGTATTCAGCAGTTTAGATGATACATCGAATTTCAAATTGTTATTAAAACCCCAGGAATTTTCAGCACTGGGGCTTTTGGAAATCCATCTCAACTGTGCATAAATGAGCTCCAGTTCTGAGCTTGCAGATTTGTAACTTTGTGACTGGCATATATTACCACTTTAGTACAGTACAGAATTAAAGTACAAGTTGATATCCAATTTAATTAGCTCCTGGAAATTAAACAATATGTTTATCATAATGAGAGAAGCCTCACAAAAGCCCCATTATTTAGCAGCTCCCGTCTTTATGTAACTTTTTTACCCACTTCCTTTTTTAGACCTTTTCAGATTGTAAATATCTGATACTCATTTTAATTTTTACTGAATCAAGCCTGATAAGGGAAAGTAGAGCAGAAATAAACACATTTTTGAAAACTAACTAATTTTTATTCTGATGAAGGATGTGTGACCCAGGACAAATAATTCTGACTTTTGGATCCTTAAGCAGAATAGCTGGATTACTTTTTCAAGATTTTTAAAAACTTATCACTGGCACACAGTTAAGTCACTGAGGGAATTAAAATGCCATTTTTAGCATGATTTCTAATAGAGCCCCTGCATTGCAAAACAGAGAGGGCTCTCATTTAAAGCTTGGGAACTTTGGCTGTTAGCAAAAGTGAGACTTACACTGCCTGTTTTGGTGGGGGCAGAGAGTCCTGCATTTATAATTCAGATTTCAAGTGGATGGCTTCTAGTTTCTGTGCAACAATGGGAAGGGGGTGGACCACATTCAGAATCATTCCATGCTAAAGATGCTTCCAGATGAGATTTTATTGTGCAACTGCTGTGCCTTGTTCATGGAATTTTATTTCAGATTGGTGGATCATGATCATTATGACTTTTAATTGTCCTGATTTTTCCCCTGTCACTTCATCTTTTTTTTCACACATAAGAGCATAATCCTATGTATGTTTACTCACAGGTAAGTAAGTCAGATTTGCAGGCTGAAAAGCTTAATTGTGTGAAGCATCTCCAAGGGTGATGTGCATTGGCTGTTCTTTGTCCTAGGAGCCCTGATGGTGCATTGGTTAAATGTCTGTACTTCAGCCACTCACTCACAAACCATAAGGTTGAGAGTTCAATCCCAGCCAAAGGGGCTCAAGCTCGACTCAGGTTTGCATCCTTCCGAGGTCACTAAAATGAATATCCAGATTGTTGGGGGCAATTAGCCTACACTTTTTAAACCACTTAGGGAGTATATAAGCGGTATAGAAATGAGAATGAGAATGAATTTATTATGGCACATGGCCAGTACCAAAATATAGCAAAAATACAAAACATATAGCATCAGATGTACTGCCGTAGCACAAATGTATCAACATTCTACTCCGAATGAAGATGTGTATCTTCTATATATCCAAGTAGAAGGGGAGAATGCCCACAGTCCCATCCCCTATAGCATCACAAAATTCACACATTATTATAAGACATTGGCACAGTCAACAGTCGGATACCACATCCTCATTCCACAAAACCTTTTCAAGATTTAGGAAAAGAAAAAAAATTAAAACATTGGCATAATTATACAGTTATCAATGAACTTTTTCAATGCCATATCTGTGACATTTTATATAAAATGGTATAAAGATAAAATATGTAAAAACAGTAAGATGATGGCTCATTCTGTAAGAAAGATTCTTTGGAAATTAACTATACTAAAACAAAAATCTATCATAAGTGGTCAGTTAGCAATAACTACACTGAACAGGTTCCATTCTATAAATATTTAGGGATAATTTTGCATGAAAAGGGTCTTGCTAACTTACACCAAAAAAAAAATGCGATAATAAATGTCCAAAGAAGCATCAGAGCTCTCTGTTCCTTCTTCCATAACAAGGGAGGCCGATATGTACCTGCTGCGTTGCAAGTCTTCGTTGCTAAAATTCTAGCTCAGCTATTGTATGATTTGGAGGTTTGTTCTTTCAGTAATTTTGTTCCTTTTGAGGTTGTCCAAACCAAGTTTTTAAGATCGATCCTGGGCATCCCAAAATGTGTACCAAATGTTATTATCCGTCTTGAAATTGGAATGTTATCAATTGAGGCTCGTATTTGGATAGGCAAATTTAATGTATGGTTAAAATTGCTTTTTAACCCTATTGGTTTGGCCCCTTAATACTAACAGACCCTTTTAGATCAACTTGGATAAATTCTTTAATTTTGAAACTTTCTTCTATTGGGTTATCAAAAGATCATGTACTTATGCTGGGTATAGAAATGTACTTGCTATGGCTGTTGCTTGGAGATACATACTTGTATCCTGGTGCTCCACTTATCTTCTAAAGAAAATGATTTGGATTACAAATAGTAGCTGCAGAAATGCTAAATCTTATCAGGAGCTGCAGACACTTGATTCCTTCATGATGACAAGGAATTCAGAGCCTTGTTGGATCAGATCAAACCTCTATCATGTCCAGTGTTCTGTTCACACAGATGCCAATTAGTTGTCTATATGAATCCCACCAGCAGAATATGAGTGCAGCTGTACCCTTTGTCTTGTGCTCCTGGAAAATGATACACAGAAGCATATTGTTTCTATTACAGGAGGTGATGTGCAGCCATCTTAAACGATAGCTATTGTTCTTGACATCCTTCCAGATTGTATTTGACCCCCACCCTTTCAAAGACATTAAGACTGGCATTCATCTTTACATCTTGCGGCACTGAATTCCACATTTTAACTGTGCAGTCTATGAAATAGCAATTCCTTATATTTGCCCCACTGTTGACCTTCAATGGATGATTCTGGGTTCTATTATTTTGAGAGAGGAAGAAAAGTTTCTGTCTGACTAGTTTCTCCAGACTGCACATAGAGGATTGAGGATTTAACTCTTATCCACCCCCTGGACTATTTGTATAAGGTCACCTGTAGATATTCACATAATACCTACATAATTAGCTATGTTTCTCTAGAGCGCTTATAGCAGCTGGTGAGGCAATTTTAAAAGGGAAAATAAAGGGTTTAAGTGACCTACGTGAGGTCTACACCCCAGCTTATCCTCTTTCTTCTTTTTTAATGTAATGCTGATTGGAGATTTCTTTCATTATGGACAACATCCAATATAGCTTCAGCAGACTGTTCACACAACAAAACTTCCTCTCCTCATCTGTACATTCTCATTTGCTCTGAAACATCCTCCAAATTTCCAGAGTAGATTTAAAAGGTGTATGGGCAGGCAAAGGAGGGATGGAAATTCTAGTAGTGTCTATTGATAGTGTCTATAGATAGATTGATACAGCTGAATACTGAATAAAATTGCAAGTATAGTTTGACTATAATGTGACACCTATCAAGGTGTCACAGTATAGGCAGAGTCAGCATTGGAAATCTGATTTTTTTTTTATTTCTTTAATGTGTCCCAGCTCTTTATGGAAAGTTAATGATCACTCTACTGATACCTTATATGTTGAATGGCTAGTGATCTATTCAGCAAAGTCTGACTTGAGATTGGATAAAAGTGACCGACCCGACATCTTCTGAGCAGTGAAACATCTCACTGTTTTCGTTTCAGATGTACATATTCTTCTACTTGTTTTATTTGAATCTTTTATGCTCTCTTCTTCAATAAAATTATCAGCATACTGTACAAAATATAAACCAATCAATAAATTAATGCTTAAACTGAGAAATAAAAATGTATTTAAAAGAATGACAGCATAAATACAACAAATCCAACTAACCTGAAGCAGATATAATTGAATTAAAAAGACTCAAGAAAATAAAAAAGAGTTTGCCTTATTTCAAAATAATATCAGGATAAGTGCAAGGCATGATATGGAGAGATTGAAAGCTAAATGGATCTGAGATCCAGGGTAAAGAAAAAAGGGGTGCAGCTTCACACATTACCCATACATACAAAAGGATTTACTACTATAGTGTGTGATGTCCAACAGCTTAGATAGCTCAACAGGGTGAGATAAATATTTGGAGGGTGAGACTATTGATTACTCCTATTCATAAATTGCTTGTTAGTATATCCTGGCCTCTGAATGTAAAGGCTGGGGAACAACAATAGAGTTGCGTTACTGCCCTCTTGTTCTGCTTTTGAATTTTCCACTTCTGGTTGACCATGGTGGGAAATAGAATAATAGAATCACAGAAACACAGAGTTGGAAGAGACCTCAAGAGCTATTAGTTCCAACCCACTGCCGTGCAGGAATACACAAACAAAGCATCCCTGAACCCGGGTTATTTTGTTAGTGTTCACACTTGTCCCAAATGCACTTGGTGCATGTTGGGAGAAGGCTACCCAAATTTAATCTGGGATATTGGATTCCATGTTTTTCCTGAGTTTTCTTGAAAGATCCACATCTATCCACACCTTTGGTGTGAATACGCTACTGAATATGTAGTGTAAATACACTACTGAATCGATCTGGATTGCCTGGTTGACTTCCCCTTCAGTCCCTCTGAGCCTTTTTCAGAGTAGAGAGGAGAAGTTCTGGGAAGGGCTCCTCAGTCTGCCAGGACGGGACAGGAGATACCAGTGGTTGCCATGGTGAGGGAGGTTGCCTAGGCATGTGTGAATAACACACAGGGTTAAAATTCCCCAGAAAGATTTGCAAACCTAAAACATAATGGGAACAATGATTGATATTGCATAATCACAGCGATCCAAATCTCCTCAGGACAAAAAGTGATTATCAGTGTACCCCCTGACAGATGGCTATCCAGCCTCTGTTTAAAAACCTCCAAAGAAATAGACTCTGCCACTCTCCAAGGGAGCGTGTTCCACTGCTGAACAGCTCTTACTGTCAGGAAGTTCCTCCTAATGTTGAGGTGGAATCTCTTTTCTTGTAGCTTGCATCCCTTGTTCCATGTTCTAGTCTCTGAAGCAGCAGAAAACAAGCTTGCGCCATCCTCAATATAACATCCCTTCAAATATTTAAACAGGACTATCAAATCACTCCTTAACCATCTCTTCTCCAGGCTAAACATACCCAGCTCCCTAAGTCTTTCCTCATAAGAGATGGTTTCTAGACCCTTCACCATTTTGGTCACCTTCTCTGGACATGCTCCAGATTGTCAACATACTTTCTGAATTGTGGGGCCCAGAGTTGGATGCAGTATTCCAGGTGATGCCTGACCAAAACAGAATAGAGCGGCACTATTACTTCCTTCAGTCTAGGCATTACACTTCTATTTATGCAACCTAGAATTGCATTGGCTTTTAAAAGCTGCTGCATCATACTATTGTCTCACATTCAATTTCTGGTCTACTAGGACTCCTAGATCCCTTTCACATGTACATGCATGCTGAGGATGGACCACCCTCAGTGTGCATTTTTTAATCATTTTGACCTGAGTGGTCTTAAGGAGCCTTCTATTTGCATTCTCATAGTAGGAGCCTTTATGTAGCAGGGCCCCCTGCCTCTATGAAAGTTCCCTATTGTATGAAGGCTTCTCAACTGTATGCAGATCAAACCTTTCTTCAGATCAAATGCCTCCATGCACTGAGGTTACGGACTGTATGAATGGGGATTTTAAATGCGGACCTTTTTATCCAAGCTTTTGTAAGCACACTGGCTATAGCTTGCTTGAGACAGTTGGTTTGTAGACTCTTGTTCTGTGGATTTTTAAAAAACAATTGGCCAAGATCCATTGGGAACATAGCTATGACAACATAGCTACATTCCTCAATGCTACCCCTCTGGAGCCTGAAGCCCCCTCCTCAACAGAGGGGTTTGCAAGATGCTGAAGAGTGGGACAGTGAATAATGATGCATCAAGCACTGTCCTGGTAGTGGGGTGTGCTGCAACAGGGATCCCAGCATGGTGTGCTCACAGTTTCCTTCATTGCTCACCATCCCATTTTCCAGTACTTTGGAAATTGCTGTGCAAAACTGCAAAGGATTTGCAAAGGAGGTTTTGAGGGGCAATTTCAGCTGTTGCAATGGTGCAATGACTGTAAAAGCGAATTAGTGTAATTACAATGTTGTAAATTTGGCTTATAACCTATAGTAAAAGTGAAATGTACAGATATAGGATGGGGGACAGTTGGCTTGATGGCAGCATGTTTGAAATGGATTTAAGAATTTTAGTGGCTCACAGGCTGAATACGTGAGAGCAGTGTCATGCAGCAGCTATGAAAGTCAATGTAATTCTAGGCTGCATCAATAACAGTATAGTGTGTAGATCAAGGGAAATAATGGTACTACTTTATTCTGCTTTGGGTCCATTTCTGAGCACCACAATTCAAGAAGGATGTTGACAGGCTGGCGCGTGTCCAAAGTAGGGTGACTAAAATGGTGAAAGGTCTGGAAACCATGTCCTATGAGGAGTGGTTTAGTGAGCTGGGTATGCTTAGCCTGGAAAAGAGATGGTTAAGAAGCGACATGACAGCCATGTTTAAATATTTGAAAGGATGTCATACTGAGGATGGAGCAAGCTTGTTTTATGCTGTTCCATAGACAAGGACAATGGATTCAAGTTACAGGAAAAGAGATTAACCTTAACATTGCAAAGACCTTCCTGGCGATAAGAGTTATTTGACAGTGGAACACACTCTCTCAGAGTGTGGGGGAGTGTCCTTCTTTGGAGGTTTTTCAACAGAGGCTGGATGGTCACCCATCGGGAGTGGTTTGAATATGTATTCCTGCATGGCAGGAGGTTGAACTGGATGGTCCTTGTGCTCTCTTCTAAGTTTATGATTCTATGATACTATGAAACAGCTTTTAAAAATTCATCTGTACATATCTAGCCCTATCAGCATCCTTTACATTTATATCTCATTTTAAATTGATGTGTATTTTAACTGATGTGTTCTAACTGTTGTTCCCCGTCTCAATCCATGGAGAGAGGCAGGTAAGAAATTAATAATAATAATAATAATAATAATAATAATTTCAGTGCCTTTTTGAGGATCATCTTCCTCTGTCGATAAGCCAGACCTCAAGTGTTAACAGTTATTTTTCTGCCCATTATCTGTCCTTTGATTACTGTTCTAGATTCACACTTACAGTGTGCAAATGAAGTCTCCTGACTGATGGGTGAGGGCCACAAAGAACTTTGTTACTATTGTGTTTGATCTGCTTCCATATTGTAAAGGCAAGAGGAAGCAACCTGCTGCTTAAGATAAATGGGAAGGGATAATATCCCATTCTTCCTGGGATGATTAGTTTACAGATTTTGTACAATGTTTTATCCTGATGTTTAATCAGGTGGAAATTGCATGAAAATGCATGGGGGCAGGAAAAGGCATGATGACAGCTTGCAATTCTAGCATAATTATTACCTCAAAGATTGTGTAGTGTTATGATGATAACAAAAGGCATTAATCAAACAATACAATTTAGTGATGTAGCAAACTGATTATAGACTTCCATGTGTACTTCAAAAAAGTCTTCTGAATAGAAATACTAATGAGAATTCAAGTTAGACGTTAAATGATTTTGCATTTCATGTTTGTTTTTCTTGTCACTTCTTGTTAGTCAGTTTGGCTTTAATGCCTGCCAAACCATGCTGAAAACAACACAGATTTTCAGGGCAAAGCCCACGTTTTCTAAAAATATTTTAAAAGCAGGTATTTCTACTCAGCTTTTATTAAAATTCAAATGTGCTCCAAATAAACACCAATTAGGAATGCCATTTGCTCAGCAGAACTACAAAGCTGAAGATTGCTTGCCATTTTCTGTCTTTTTTGAATTCATGTTTGTGAGTCTAAACACAACTAAGGAATAAGTGGTCAAAAAGGACAAGAATGTTTTTGTGAACATTGTAATAGCACCAATTTTCTGCAACAATTTTCTGCTTTAAATTCTTTTAGAAGACTTTTTTTAAAAAAGAAAAGTACAATTTCAATAAGTTATGTCCTAAATTATATGCCATATTCAGAAGATTGCAAGGAAAGTGTAGACAAATGTTCTACAAGTCTCTCCCTATGAAACAGAAGCTTTCAAATTAATCCAGATGAGCTGTTAGGAATGTGTTCAAGCATGTGGTTTGAATGGTTAATGGATTTATGATGTGGCTTAAAATGGTGCGATATTTTAGGTTTCTCTCTTCTTCTTTTTATTAGAAACAGCAGCTATGAAAGAAAATCCCAATGAATGGTTGTCAAAAAGAGAGTAGAGGCAGAGTCTTTTTTAAAGTTGTAAAAGTAAGGGAAGGATGACCGAATAAATTATATATATATATATGTAAGGGAAGGAGGGATGGAGAGGAAGAGAGGTTTTAAGGGAGAATTAAAGTAATTCACCCATACAATCATTTTTAATGATTTATGGTTCAGTATTGGAGATTGGTGGGTGTATATTGTCTCAGTACATAGATACATGGAAGACCATTTATGCTGAGAATGGAGGAACTCCCTGACTTTAAGCAAAGTGGTGGGAACAAATGACTCATTGTTTCTTACTGTAGAGAGAATTTAAGGATTGTTTATGTGTATTTTTTAAAATAATTCATCTGAATTATGGGATACGTATAAGATATTTGATCTCAGGATAAGTTCGGTTATTACTAACAGGTGAAATGGTGATGAGAGATAGAACAAGATGGAATGGAGAAGTCCCTATTAATTTTATTTTAGAACCCTCACCGTCTCCTGTAACTTGTTCTGTTTCCAGATTGAATTGCTTATGTCCCTGCCAAAGTTTAGCTGAAATGTAGCAGTGGGTTAACTGTAAGTGACCCATGATTTTATCTGCTTGCTTGTCTTTGTAGATCTGTGCATTGCTGCTGGCAGCTTTATGTGATTTTATGCTTTTACGTTTGTCAGTGGCCTTGTATGAACACACTGTGACTTCAATTACATAATAATAATAATAATAATAATAATATGCTTTATTTTTATACCGCTTTTCCGAGGTGATCAAAGCGGTTCACAAAATCAATAAAAATTAATACATCATAAAAACAACCTCACCAAAATCAATAAAAATCTAACAACATGAAATAAAGACAAGCAAGATGGTGGTCAGGAGGAGGGCTTGTCTTCTTAGCAGGCAGAGGCCTGTTGTTGCTGGCCTGCTTCTCTCCCCCTCAAGTTCCTATGCATGTCTCTTTGCTGTTTCATATGTTTTCAACTAAGGCGCGTTACAGACCGCCCCTTTGGGGCGGCCTGTAGGTGCGCCTTTCCCCGGTGTATCGGGGCCTCAGTGGCCAGAACGGCAGCCGCTGAGGCCCCGATCCACCGCTTTCCGGGCTGCGGGGAAGCAGCAAAAGGCTGCTTCCCCGCAGCCTGGAAAGGGGTGTCCTTGGGGCTTCAAGCCTGAAGGACACCCCGCCACAGCGGGGAGGAGGAGAAAGGGGCCGCTTGGCCCCTTTCTCCCTTGCGCTGCTGGGCACAGCCGTCTGAAGGCTGCACCCAGCGACGCAAAGCAGCGACGCAAACCAGGAAGGAGCTCCGAAACGGATCTCCTTCCTGCTCCGCACAAAGGGCGCACTAAGTGCCCTCGTGCGGAGCGACGATGTCACGTCCGCGCTGCCCCGTATAGAGGCGGCGCAGTCGTGACTTCGTCATGGCGGCTCCCATGTAGATGGGGTGCCGCCATTTTGTACAGACTCAGTCCGTACTAGGGTTAGGGGTGTGTGGAAGCACCGCACCTTCCTAACCCTAATACGGACTGACTACGTACTTAAAGGCCCGTCTGTAACGGGCCCCAGGGTTTTTTTTAGATTAAATTATAAAGTGGTTGCATTTGTATTAC
The DNA here is from genome assembly GCF_019175285.1 of Sceloporus undulatus. Lineage (NCBI taxonomy): Eukaryota > Metazoa > Chordata > Lepidosauria > Squamata > Phrynosomatidae > Sceloporus > Sceloporus undulatus. The sequence goes on along the minus strand of NC_056523.1, from coordinate 115,020,204 downwards.
TTGCAGCTAATATATGTAGGCTTCTTATGGTTATTTTAATTGGTGCTATGCAATTTTCATCAGTAAGAAATTGCTTGTAAGAAATTACATGTTTTGCTAGATAAGTAGGCAGGGGAAGGGGGTGGTATACTTAACCTGGCACAGATGTCCCAAAGACCTGGCATGCAAAAAAAGCAAAGTTATTATCAGCTGCTTGCCCAAACCTTCCTCTAAGGAAGAAAATGGAAGTTTATTGTTTCAGGACAGAGACCCAGTCTCCATGGGACTGAAACCAGATTAGCTTTGATTCTGCCTCTTGTGTGGGCCAAGCAATACTCTCCCCAGAATAGTAGTGGATCTTTTCATTGCTTAAGGGTTATAGCTCAGAAAAAATAATAATGTAATTTTAGTCAAAACTTTTAAAAATAACTCAGGTTTTTCTTTTTTGTGTGCAGTCTTTTAAAATAATCCAGGCATTTTTTTTACCTTTCAAAACTGTTTTCTGTTGTCTGGATCAGAACTGATATTGAACAAAGGGAGTGAGGGTCAGTGCAGTAAATGTGTATGTACATAATATGCAGAAAAGACATTCTGCCCTGTTATTGGGTTATAAAGACAAATCTTCTGGTCAGAACATTGACAAGCTAGAGGACATTAGTCTTCTAATTCTTAAGTAAACAAAGTCTTTGGGGAAAGTGTTACATGTTCGCACTATGGAAAGAGAAATGACACATACTGCCCAAACATAACAGAATGACAGCCTTAATAAATATTTAGGATAAGTAAAATGCCTTCATTGACTTGTGACGGACATATTCCATTTAAATGATTTACCTCCATTTTACAGCCATGGCATGACATTAGTTTTATAACAAAAGCTTACTGATTCATGCAAATTTTATATTTCCTTTTTTCATGCAAGATCATTTCAAAATATTTCAAAATAATATCACATTGTCCAAATAATATATGCAAGTTATGATGAGCAAACTTTAAACTGCAGATATACGTCACAGTGCTTATGCTCACCAGTTCTCTAGTCACCTGTTCTATCTATACATAATTAAGCTGTCTTAAAAGGCTTGGTAGAAGCATGTCTATAACAAGAGGTAGAGACTGTATGTTGCTAGTTAATAAACTTTATATACATTAATTTATTTATTTTCAAGACTCATGCTCATGCATAGTTTTTTAAACATTTGCCCCGTTCAAACCATGTCTTTGCTTGCTGCTAAAATGATAGTCTTATTTTTGATCATCAAATGAATCTTGACCAAAAAGAATATGAAATAGCAGAATAACCTGACTTTGAAGTCTGCCTTCCCACCTGTACATGGAAGCTCTCTGTTCTTGCTTGCTAGGGGGATGATAAATTTATCCATAGGGTATCAGATATTTAATACATTGAAAATTGAAACCATGTGCATTTTTTAATATAAAAAAATACATATTACCCCAGTTTTCATTACAAACACTGAGATACAGTTTTATGGCTGCTTGGTCCATTACTATACCGTGAAAGAAAATTACAGATCTTCCGTTCTGTGCCACACTTTGTGAGGCTTGAGAGGAGAATCTTAATGTCTAGCAATTCAAGGTGTGCTTCAGATTTAGACCAATGCCAAATCAAGAACCAAATCTATATTATTCACCCATATTTGAAAAATGTTTGCTATCAAGTGAGGCTTCACTGAAACTGAGCAAACCTGATTATTTGCTATCAGTTTGGTCTTTGAAGAAGACAGAGGCAAAGACTGCACGTCTTCAAGAACTGATATATTAGCCAAGCCTTTGCTATATGGAAATCACCATGATGAAGTCCTGTGATTAACAGGCCTATTTTCTAATCACTGTGAATATTTTCACCAGGGCTTCTGTTCCAGTCTCAGTGCTTTGGGAGGGAGGGAGGTGTTAAAGAAATACATCGCGGGAATTTGGTAGTTTTCCTACTTCAAAATGTGGCAGGGAGTTATTTACAGAGTTCGTGGGACCTGAAAGAGTAGGAATTGTACCTATCTTTCTAAAATTATTCAGGTTTCTCCTTAGGAAACTTACTTCATTCACCATTTTAACATACACCCCTCCACTAATTATCCCTCATAAGAAACTTGGTGTCTGCAAATTTCATCAAGGTTAAGAAATGGGCAGGAAGGAGTTATAGGCATTTGTGGATTTGCAATGTAGTCAGGGGAAAACATGGCAATTTGGATTGATTCAGACTGAGATGCATGGGTTATTTGCCAAAGTGCCAAAATAGATTCTTGATCAAATCTTATGATCATTGCACATCCTTTTATGGTTGTTTATGGCCAGACTTTGCATATGTACACCACTTTTTAATTATTTTTAAATGCTTGAAATGCAACCTCTCCAATATTAGGTAGGAGAGATCATGATATACAGGCTTCTGAAAAATGAGTTGGCATTTCGTTAAAGATTGTTTATCACTCCAACTCAGGTCTAAATTTATCCTTAACACAAGAGGTGCTAAGTGGAAAATGTTGTTCTGCTCTGCAGAAATGCTGCTATAGAAATTGTTAGTATACATGTGGACAGTTGTCTGATACAGGTAGTAACACCATTAATTTCATTCACACAGTATAGATATTCTTTACTGGAAAGGGTATAATACTCAGAACATCAAAATAGACATAACCTTGGGAACATTAATCTCAGACTATATTTTTAAAATGCTGTGCCCTATACAGGGCATATCTAATGGATACATCAACTAGAAGCAAATGGATAAGAGGAATCTAAAAGGATCTTGGCAGATTTTCTCACTGTCATCAAGAAAGGGACCCCTGGCAAGTTAAAAGGCTGTTATGCTGTGGCCCCAATCCAGCCTTTTGAGGGCATGAAAAGTGGCTCCTTTTTGCACCCTGGAAAAGGTGCAATAGCCATGGCGGCACAGTTATACAGCATTTCTTTAGCACTGCGTCATATGAATGCAGCACCAGAAGAGTGCCATAATGCCATGCACCATGTGAAGTGGCGCATGATGTCATGGCGCCCTGGAGTGGAGCCAGGGCATGTGTTGTGGAGATGCTATGCCCCAACTCCAGCCCCCAGCCGGCCCCAAGTGCCGATCTGTACAGGGCCTAAGACAACCTGTTAGAAACATATTGTTCACCAGTATAAGACTTTCCAAATTTTGATACATTTATTGTATTTTAAAGGGTTTTTGCTCCAAAACCATGGGTTTGGCTGATAACCCCTCACCAATGTTTTGCAAAAAAAATAAAATAAAATAAAATAAAAAAAATGCTGATTTTTAAAATGAATACCATTATTGTTTGTAAAACATGCTTCATGAAGTTTTCAGAAAAAGTCCCATTTAAAAAAAAATAGAAAGCTGTACAGTACAACCTTACATGGGTGCACTATACGCGGCTTCAAGCATACGCTGAACCTGCGCGACAATGAAACAAATGGTGTGTGCACCAGTGGCATATGCACCACGCCACATGCACATGCCCCATTGTTTGCAATGGGCCATGGGCATACATGGAATTTCCCTTATGCGGGGGGATAGATCCCCCACATAAGGGAAGGTCCCACTGTATAAGAATTCTCATAATCTTGTTCAGTGGATGTTGGAAACATTTGAATTTTCTGTTCTGGGATATGAGAATGAAATAAGTGGTGGTTTACATCCCTGGTTCATACACAAAAGCATGAACAACGTTAATTACTCCTGTTAATCACTTTATCTCTTTCTCCCATAAAATATCTGATATTCACACTAACAAAGCATCAGACATTTTAAATTTTCATACATAAGTTTTGAATGCCCTGTAACTGAGGGTTTTTTTTTTACGTGTCTCAGGTGTTTCATTTCCAATTGGTCTATGTTCAAGGATGATAACACCCCAAGAAAGCAGTGTTGCAGGGCTGTTTCTATTATTTCTTTAAAATAATAATACTGTTAATTTAATAGCATGCCTAGTGAGAATATTTGTACATCACCACCATCATATTAAATTTAGGAAGCTCTTGAGAGTACTAGGTGCTATAAAACAATAACCAAGGAGAGTCAGGTTTCAATTTTTTTAAAGCTATAATGTTTTGGCTTGAAAATTATGCAACAAATTGAACACATTTAGGTTGGAATGTTGCTGGTGGCACATATGTATTGGGTTGTTGTTTTGGGTTGTTGGACAAGGAGTATTCACTAACTCCTCACACAATATCCAATCTTATCCCATCAGCTGTCAAGCTCTGGCAGCACTGCCATAGACCTTTACTAGCTGGGATGAGGGAGAAGATGGTTCTGGACACAGTTCTGCAGCTGGGGGGGAAGAGAAATGAGGTTGCTCTCCTGGATATCTAGTGAGTCATTGGGCATCTTGGAGAATCAACTTGTTTGCTTTTCTCTGATCAAAGAACTACAGTTGGGTGCTGCCTGGTTGCCTCCCCCTCCTTTCCCCAGCAAGTCAGTGGCTGTGACAGCATCTCTGGATCATGACATCTGTTGTGAGGGGGGGCACATAGGAAGACAAATCTGAGTGGTCAGAGTATTAAACACCACACATTTTGATACATCTTGGATGTATCTTAATAGGCAACAGAACTTTGCTGTCTCTTATCATTAAACTGACTCCTCTTCCATCCACTGCTCAGCTTCTCTGAAATAGGACATAATACAGCTACCATAAGTGCGGCTAAAATGAAGAGCTTGCAGCTCAATCTCAAGAGGGCTGAAGTGCTCACCAACTTATGGCAGCTGTTGTTTAACTGTCCATCACCTTTCTCACTTTGCCCAGAGCACCAGCATGTTACAAAAAAGATTCAGTTCATCCACTTAATGAATCTCCATGTGTTCTTTTTTAGGTTCATATCCCAGCTTTCTCCCAAAATGGGATTCAGGGTGGCTATATACAGAACAAAAGCTTTTTTTTTAAAGTAAGGTAACCTTCCCCTCTATTTTCTCTTCCATATGTTTTACATTAGAACTCTCCTTAACCTCAGCCAGCATGGCTATTGGTTAAGGAGGATGGGAACTGTAGTTCAAACTTATCTGGGAGTCATAAGGTGGAAAGACATTGCCTTTTGAGCTGAAATGGTAAATAACATGAATCACAGGACACCTTCAAATTTTGAAGCCCAGGCAAAAGCAGCATGAAAAGGCAGATCAGAGTCTGCAGAGATAACTTTTTGGGGGGCATTTTTGCAGTTGCTCTGCATGAATCCTTCACATCTCTGTCTTTGCCTCATGCATAATATATATTGTCTCAACTTTTACAGAGGAGGAAAAAAACCCTACTGTAATCCACCAGTACTCCCCTCCCCTTCTGAGGTGAGCATACCTATAACTTAATATCTTCATGTTGTATTTTAATTCAAAATGAATGAAGTAATCTGATATTTAATCAGAGGCGCAATATATGTGTAGTTTGGAGTTAAGTCCTACACTGACAAAACGTATGCCATCCTTAGAGCTATTCTTTATATTGAACAGTTGTAGGATTGCTTTCATTTAATGCCACATAATGGTGGCCTTTAGTCCAAAATTTAAAGGAGCTATCCAACATGTCACATCTACTCTATATACCCATGTATAAGTCTAGAAATGTTAGAAAAAAATTGACCCCCAAAACCTGAGTCGACTTATCCACGGGTCAATGTAAGTACTGTACTTAAACTCTTATAAAAAAGAAACCATCCTCTGGTGAAAGGCAAATGTGTAATCTGTCCTGGAAGACCTCCCTCTACTCTCTTATCCATTTAGTCTTTAATGTGAACACATACAGTTATCCCTGTTGGAATTTTTGTAAGTTCTTTGACATTGTTTCCTTTGCTTTAGATCCTTTGTTATATGCCCCTAAGTTTTACCTTCAACTTATCCAGAGGTCACATCAAAATCCATAATTTTGGCCCCAAAACCTGCCCTCAACTTATACATGAAGTTGACTTATAGTTGAGTATATACTGTATTCTGAGACTACATTTCAGCTCCTTGGATCACTGTTGTAAAATTGAGACCAAACTAGAGGAAATTCATCACTCTGTTGACATGAGTATCATCACTCATCACTCATTCTGCTATTTAACATTTTTGTAGGATGTAAAACAACAGTCTTTGGCATGCTCCCAACTCAAACATCATTAGAGTCATGAGTATGTCTGTTCTTCCAGCTAATCCACCATCAAAACAAGCAGTACCAATCCTTTTCCCACCAGTTGATCAAGTTCATTTCCTTTCTGTTGGGTTCCATTTGCTACATGGACTGGCTTGATATGTGGAATCCAGCGGGGAGCTACAAAAGGAGAGCAGTGCAGAGACTGAACAAACTGGTGCCCAGGTTAATATTGGAAGGTTTGTGGAGGGAAAAAAAAATCACCTCTATGGTGATTTGTAGAAATTTGAGAAGCATACCAAAATGCAGCTAAGGAAGACTGTCTGGGTCCCCATGGAAATGATCTTTGAATGATCTTTGAAAAGATGCAGTTTTACTTTGTCTTTCCTCTTATCCTTGTGCTGACAACACTTCAGAATAGGACATAATGTTTTGGATCATCAGAAGCATGTGATATATGATCTACAACCTGTATAGATGACAAGGACCCCTGAGTGGGCCTAATTAGGGGGGAAAACCCAGTGATCTTGTTCTGGGCTAGATATGAATCTTGTTGACTCAGGATCTGTCCCTATGTCTACTATCATGCATGCTTCTCTTATATGTAATCAAAGGGGTGGCTATTCTGTCCTTGAAGGCAATATTTTATGATTCTGGAACCAAGATTCTGTCTCAGCCTAATATTTAATGATTTGTTCTTCCTTAAGGAACTTGTTTTTCATGAATGCTATGTAATTCACCATAGAATACGGTAATTCTACCCAGCTCTCATTTCCATCCTGACTCGGAAAAGCATTTTCCTGGACCTAAGAAATGAATTATGGTAACTGGAACACTACATTACAAGAAAATTACTGAAAATAAGTTGTGAAAGAATTATATAATAAGCTAATTGCTTCATACACCAGATAAGTATAAATGATTTTGGATTAATAGATAATAATGAGAGAGGTATGAGCTCTTGCTTCTAACTGCTGAGCAAAGCAGCCTGAAAATTTAGTGCAGTTCTGCAAATAAAGGTTAGAAGATTTATGAAATCTGGGTTCAAATTCTACTTCATTGCCTTTGAATGGTGTCTCAGGGTCCATTTTCGAACTGTAAAATGGGACAGGTGTCCCACAACCATGTTCCTTCTCAGTCTTTTAGTTGCATGATAAAGATAAGTCTTCAGGAGAGCTGGAGTAGTGTAGTGGTTTCAACATTGGACTATGAGTCTAGAGCCCATGGTTTGATATGGTTTTTTGTGGTTTTTTTGGGCTATGTGGCCATGTTCTAGAAGAGTTTATTCCTGACATTTCGCCTGCATCTGAAGGTGCCAGCCACAGATGCAGGTGAAATGTCAGGAATAAACTCTTCTAGAACATGGTCACATAGCCTGAAAAACCCTAAAAAAAACCCTATGGATTCTGGCCATGAAAGCTTTCGACTTCCCACAGCTCTAATCCCAGCTCAACCACTGGGTGACCTTTAGCCAGTCTCACTCTCTCAGCCTCTCTCTCTCAGCCTCAGAGAAAGGGAAAAGCAAACCCCCTCTGAACAAATCATGCCAAGAAAATTCTGTGATAGGTTGCCATAAGTCAGAAATGACTTGATGGCACACAACACCACATATATATCTATATGCAGAAATGGTGACTATTTATGGCTCAGTTACAACAACCATCTTGGATAGTCTTAAACAGTGCAATAATGCTTATTATAAGAATCTAGAATGAAGTCTATAATGTAAAGAAAGGTCCTTTTCTAAGAATTCACTATTAAAATGCAAAACACATGTCAGCAGTAGTAACTTAAATGAAATGAAATAAACACATGCAGTTTTGTTTTATCTACTATTTATGTATAAAAATACACATTAATTTCATTTACATTGCTAATATAATGCCTAGTTTAGGTCTAAGGGTGTCAACATTTATCATTATTCCTCTTTTCTCACATCTTGCAAGTAATTTGCATGGCCTTTAAAAATATCACCACACTTTCTTGGTTATTTTTTAATACAGATTGAGTATTCCTTATCCAAAATGCTTGGGAAAGCAGATTTTTTTTATAGGTTTGGAATACAAAGGTAATGTAGTACATATCCAAGCAAGGCTGGAAAGAATCTGTGAAATGATGGGAGGAATGGATTAGTACTGATCACTATACTTGGATTCCTACCCTTCCACAGATACTCGGTCTCTCTCCAGCCTCACATCTTTTTGCCACCAGCTGCCAGCTTCTCCCTTTGAAATGGTGGGTGCAGCACTCTTTCTTGTCCATCTCTCTCCAGCCTTATAGTTGTACTATTACTTTCCTTGACATGAGCACTATACTTCTGTTGATGGAGCCCAGATTCATGTTAAACTTGTGCAATATTTCTAGAGAAAGAAGACCTCTAGTTCCTTTTCACATGTACTACTGTCAAGCTAGCTGTTACCCATCCTATATTTGTGCATCTGTTCATGCCTATAAGTGGCACTTTACATTTACTTGGATTGAATTCATTTTGTTAGTTTTTGCCCAGTTCAAGGTATAATCTGTCTTCTGAGGCATTAATTATCCTTCCTAGTTTGGTGCCATCTTCATATCTGATGAGCAACTCCCTGTCCTTTCACTGAAATCATTTATGAAGATGTTAAACACCACCGGGGCCAAGGCAGAATCTTCTGGCACTTCTCTCTATGATAACAAAAGAACCATTGTTGAGGATTCTTTGGTAAATCAACTATCTATAAATCTGTCAAGAGTAATAACATCTAACTCACATTTTACTAGCTCATATGAAGTAATGTAGTGTGGATCTTGTCAAAAAGCCTTACTGAAATCATGATGCACTACATTCACAGCATTTCACTGATTTATCTAGTTTGTAATTCTGTGGAAAAGAGATACGATTACCATCTTGCACGTGAACTATTTGTGGATACCCATGCTGGTTTTTAGTAACCACAGAATTCTATTCTAAAAGTTATTCACAGACTGACTTTTTAATTATCTCTTCTACAACATTTCTTGGCATTGACATCCAGCTGACCAGCCACTAGTTGTCTGGGTCAATGCTCTCCACATTTTTGATGATGAGTACAATATTTGCTTGCTTCTCTTCTTCAGGAGCCTGCACTTGTTTTACAAGATTTTTTCAAAAATACAGGGAGGCCCTGAGATGGCATCAGCATATTCCTTTAGTACATTTGGACACATTCCACCAGGCCCTGGAGATCTGCATTTGTTTAAAATAGTTGTGTTGTTTTTATTTTTAAAAAAAATATTTTCCTCAATCCTAAAACCATACATAAAACTTGGAATGTCAATGGATTCTCCATTCCAAAGGGAAGGGAAGCCTTTATATGAGACCAAAACAAACAAACAAATAAAATAAAATAGTTAAGAAAAATAGAATAAAAATCAAAGTCAACTCCAGGACAGCCTTCCTGGTGAGATGATTCTTAAACCAGGACACTGCTGCTGAAGAGGGACTAAAATGGGTCACTGCCCAATTCATTTCTTAGGCAGGAGGCCCCAAAGAAGGGTCTCTGAGGAAATATTTAAAATAAAATCTGCAACTATTGGAATGTACAGCATGTGGTTTTTGCTTTATTACACATACCTTGTTCATATATAAAACATAGTTGCATGCACAAATAAATGTGTGTACCAACATATGCACTTGTATATAAAGAATAAAATAACACAGATAATTAAGCATAAATGTAGAAATGCATGTGTATATATCTCTGCATACAAAGAAATAAAGGGAAATTACATTATGATAGGCTTTTACTATTGCTTTGGTGGAAGATGTTGGTGGTCTGCAGTTATAACAACATAAGAAGCACTCATCCTTGTAGTGAAAGACAATGGGTTGGAGGGATTGCAATGGGCTGCAACACCATACACATCTACCTGAGAGTAAGTCTCTTGCAGTTCGATGAGATTTACTTCTGTGAAGACATGCCTAGAATTGTATTATTACCAGTTCCTTTATTTGAAGGTAGTTTCTGCCAGTACTCTGATTTAACATAAATTCAGAATAATCTTATACTGTTAGCTTTGAGTTCTGTTACCCACTTTGTGTGTTAATGAATCTGTTGTGGTTTACAAAGAATCTGGATTGTTCTGCCAGCATTAGGTAGTTTTGTGACTTAGGTCAAGATGTCTTCACTTTAGTTGGTGAAAATCTTTCATTCTCCAAATGGGAATTCTATTTGCATACATTTTGATTAGCCTTGGAAGTCAGGGAACACTTCTAGTACAATCTTATACATTTTAGCTCACAAGCGAATCCCATCAATTCAGTGAGTCTTATACCACACAGCTGCAGCCTGAAAGACAGGATCTTACCCAGGAGTCCTAGAGCCTATTTATATTATCAGTTATCCTGAGCCAACTCCTGCATTTATTTCAGTTTGTCAGTTGTTATTAAGGACCTGGTGCCTATTTGAGCAAGTTGTCATAAATATCTCTTTGAGTAAGTTGTCATAAAGGTATGCATACTATTACTTTGATAGATACATGTTATAGATGGACAGATGTAGGATTGCCATAATTCTCTACTATAAACCGGGACAAAATGTAGGACAAAATTTAGACCAAAATGTAGGACAATTGTAGGATAAAATTTAGCTCAAAATGTAGGACATTTAAGGTCCTCCATTTTCTTAAATGTCCTACATTTTGGGCTAAAATTTAACCTATAATTGTCCTACATTTTGGTCTAAATTTTGTCCTACATTTTGTCCTGGTTTATAGTAGAGAATTATGGCAACCCTAGAAAGATGTGGCTTGTAGGACTATGTTTTTCTATAGTAGAACCTTTTCTGTAGTAGCACCTCCAGTTATGAAATTCCCTTACATTAGAAGCCCAGCTGCCCCTCCTGACTTTTATCTTTCAAGCACCAATTAAAAACATACCTATTTGGACAGGCTTATGGGGAATAATGCAGGAGCTTAGGTTCTAGTTGACTGTTTTAGTCTCTCTCTTTTGGACATGCTCCAGTTTCTCCACATCCTTTTTAAATTGTGGTACCCAGAACTGGACACAATATTCCAGATGGGGCCTGACCAGAGCAGAATATAGTGGTACTATTACTTCCCTTGATCTAGACACTATACTTTTATTGATGCAGCCTAAAATCGCATTGGCCTTTTTAGCTGCCGCGTCGCACTGTTGACTCATATTCAACTTGTGGTCTACTTGGACTCCCAGATCCCTTTTACATGTAGTTTCGTTCAGCCAGGTGTCACCCATCCTATATCTGTGCATTTCATTTTTCCGCCCTAAGTGCAGTGCCTTACATTTCTCCATGTTGAATTTCATTTTGTTAGCTTTGGCCCAGCTTTCTAGTCTATTCAGGTCATTTTGAATTTTGATCCTGTCCACTGGAGTATTAGCTATTCCTCCTTATTTGTTGTCATCTGCAAATTTGATAAGTATGCTCCCAATTCTGTCAACCAGGTCGTTGATAAAGATGTTGAATAGCACTGGGCCCAGGACAGAGCCCTGTGGGACCCCACTGGTCACTTCTCTCCAGGATGAAAAGGAGCCATTGTTGAGCACCCTTTGGCTTCATCCAGTCAACCAATTACAAATCCATGTAACAGTTACCTTGTCTAGTCCACATTTTACAAGCTTGTTTGCAAGAATGTCATGGGGAACCCTGTCAAAGGCCTTACTGAAATAAAGATATATTATATCCACAGCATTCCATCTAACAAGCTGGTAATTTTATCAAAGAAAGAGATCAGATTTGTCTGGCATGACTTGTTTCTCTGAAACCCATGTTGACTTTTTGTGATTATGACATTGCTTTCTAGATGTCCACACACTCTCTGTTTAATGATCTGCTCTAGAACCTTTCCTAGTATAGATGTCAGACTAACTGGACGATAATTGTTGGGATCCTCTTTTTTCCCCTTTTTGAAGATGGGGACAACGTTCGCCCTCCTCCAGTCTGCTGGGACTTCTGTTCTCCAGGAATTCTCAAAGATTATTGCCAATGGCTCTGATATTACATTTGCCAGTTCTTTTAATACCCTTGGAGTAAAGGAAGAAATCATCACAGACCTGACCTAATAAGCCATAAGTGGCCTGTTATCAATTTTATTTTAAAATATGTTTATTTGGTATACAATAGAAAGTTGTTAGAGTGTTAGACTAGGACATGGAAGATCCATATCCAAGAGTGCAGCAAGCCATGAAACTCACTGCATGATCTGGGGCCAATTCCTATCTCTCAGCTTGCTCTGTCTCACATGGTAGCTACAAATATAATATGTGTGTATGTGCCTTCAGGTCACCTGTCAGCTTGTTACAACCTCATGAATTCTATAGAGTTTTCTTAGGCAAGGAATACTCCTAGGTGTTTTGCCGATTCCTTCCTCTGAAATATAGCCTGCAGCAAGTGTATTTGCTATTAGTCTCCCATCCAAGTACTAACCAGAGGTGAACTTGCTTAGCTTGTATGGAGACTGTAAATAAGTAGGTGTAGTTAGTAGGAGAAGGTCCTGAAAAGTGGTGTGTGTGTGATAAATATGCAAAAAATCAGCAAAGAAAAATGATTTGAACTTTTTCATTCTTTTATGTGATACAGTAATAATATTAGTGAAGATTTACATCCTTGTGCCTGACCTTGTGCCCTTCATGTTTTCAAAGGCTTTTTTGGATGTCTGCTGCATGGTTTCGGAAGCTCTGATCTTGCTTCCAGTTAATAGTGGTTATGAAACATTACTGTATATTGCTCTGTCAAATGTTAAGGGCCATTTGGTAGCAATATGCACTGAGCTTCCTTCTACCTCCCTTGTACTGAAAGAATAAAAATGAATTCCATCTACCCCATTGAGTTAAATACAGTTGGAACAAATGAACAGAGACTAGACTTAATGTCTGATTTATATTTTCATGCCTTCCAAATGATGTCTTTATAGTTGCTAAGGGAAGAACTAGAATTGGTTACTATCTTTCTTTCAGATATTTTTCTGTAAAGCAGTAGATGATTTCCATAGTTTATTGGTCAGATATCTCCCTCTCCCCTCTCCTCCTCTCTCTCACAATATTTAAATAGGTGCATTTGCGTAGGCTAACTTTAAAAATACAATAAAAAGTTATACAATGAACCTTAATTCCAGGATTTATGACTACTGGAATCCTTTCTGTAAGCCATGCCTCTGATCAGAAGATTTATGTGTGGTCAAAGGATAGTAGAATTTTAATAAAATAAGTTGTCACAAATCCAAGATGGGCCCTTAAGCATACAAAACAAGATTATAAAATCAATACTGTATGTAAATGGAAGTCAAAGCAAAGTTGGTGAGATATGACTCCATATTTTATTTTGTGTGATAGGTCTGAGGACAATACACTTAAGAATCAATAGAGGTATGTTCTGTATCTTCCCTTCCCTGAATACCTTCCAGAAGAGGGAACTGAAATAGTCTGGTAAAGGGATCACAAAAAGTAGCAATAAACATTTCAGTGTCCTTTTTGGAAAGGCAATACTATAACCTTGTGCATAATGATACCAGTCAAGTGAGGTGTTCATTAAAAATGTGATTAAAATCCATTATCATATTGAGGATTTGAACCCTGTTGAGAAAATTGTGTATTTTGTATCCAGTGGAACATCCCAATCGGTATCCCACTGATGCCATTAGCTCATCTGCTTGGGATTGAAACCAAAAACTACAATATGGAATATGTAAAGTAAGCCTTACTCGGTTGTAAATTATTGTACCATTTACTCAATGTGGGTCCATTCACTCATTCCTTCAGTACTTCTGCATTGTACTTTTCAGAAACATACCCACACAAATTGCCCTACAAAGGTTTTTGACACAAGCATATACTTCATGACTTGAAAATTGTGTTTTTTATAGCTGCTAGGGAAAGAATTAAAATTGCTTACTCTCTCTCTCTCTCTAACTTCAGTAGTTTATTAGACAGATGTCTCAAATTTATTTTAGATTTGCATAGGTCAACTTTAAATATATAACAGAAAATTACATGATGAGCCTGAACATGTATCTGTATAAAATATAAACAAAACCAGCACAATCAGGATTGAGGAAATTCAGTTAACGTTATCATGAGTGGAATATACATATTTATTACCTAGTCAAGAAAGACTAGAAAGACTAAACAAATATATATTAAAAGCTTTGTTAAAGGCTTGCACCAGATGTTTGGGGTGCAAACAGCAGGGAGGGAGTTCCATATCTCATGGGCCACCACCAAGAAAGTTCTGCCCATGTATTTCCCTATCTAAATGTTCTAAGTACTGTAGGAGTTGAGGTCGCCACAAAGCTCTAATGTAGGGATGGGTACTTTTCAGAGGTTACTTCCCTACCCTCCAGAAATCCAAGAAGTTCATGCACTCATCCTAATTCCTTTATTTGGCCCAACATGGCCAATTGTATTCCAGAAGCCTCGGTGCGACATGAATAGGCTTTTGGGGCCATCTTACCCTGGCCTGGGTGGGATGGTACTTTCTCAGATCTGTAAGTAAGCATTCCTTTGAAACAACGCCATCACCACAACTTTTTGTGATCAGCTATTCAGGTAGGATTGGAACTACCATTAAAGTACTGTATGCCTATTAGACTCAGGGCTGAAACAGATGGCTCAGTAATGCTGGCTTGTAGCATGCTTGGGGGTGTAGCGTTTAGATGCCCTCAAGTTGCCTGGAGACCTTACTGGTAATTATGCACCAGGCGGCTTCTGGGTGACTTGGGGTTGTGGCATTTAGACACCACTTGCCCTGGAGCCATCAAAAAGTTAGCTCCAGCAGCAAAGGGAAAGTTTTTTTCTGCCCTAAATAGGAGCGGATAGATTAGCTATCAAGATAGGACTAGAGCCACTATAACTCCATGGCCAAGATTTTGTTTGGATACTAGCAGAACAACTGTCTGCCAATATAATTCACTTGCTGCCGAGTCCATGAACTTCTACAGGCTGAAAAATCCAACCCTCTGGTGCTATGGTAATCCCCTTGAATTACCATAAAGCCACTGGGTTGTGAGGCTCTTAGGGACCATCTGGCAGCTATTTGATGATAGGAAAAAGAGCTATTGCCATTCTGGACCTCCAGTGAAATCATTGAAAGTCCAGAAAACAGCTCTTCTTTTTCCCAGCTTCAAAATGACAGCAAGATGGTGTTTGGGTACTCACTGTCCTTCAACTGCTGATTGGCCATGGACATAAATCCCAGTGTCGGTGTATGTTTATGCGTAGGTGACTGGTCATTGTGCATGAAGGTTCTAAATACCTTCTCCTGTAGTTTTCTAAAAAGCATATACATCGATGTAATGAATTTGTGTCCACATATATCATCAACAGGATTCCAGATGGTACTTCCTAATTCCACTCAGATAGTCAGAGAGATAATCAAGATACTATGGTTAGTGTTGTCAAAAGCTACTGAGATAGGCAGTAGGACAAATAGGATTATATTCTTACCATCCAGCCCCCTGAAATTGTTATCCCCTAGAACTGTCAAGACTGTTCTGTCCTCCAAATCTGATTTCTCAGAGTTGCCATAAATTGGAAATGACATGAAGGCACACCACTACCACCACCACCAAACAAATAACACAGATACTGTAACATATTGGCTACATTGAGGAAACAGCATCTGGCTCAGTCTAAACCATTTCTTGGAGGATCAGAAATGAGCCTCACACCTGCATGTTTCCTGTCTTTCCCTTCACTCTTGTGCATACTTTCAGATTTGGGATGTCTTTCTGTTGTCAAAACATGATAAGGAGAAGCGGGGGGGGGGGGGAATGCAATTTTTAGCATATTTTCACTTTCCTGTTTAGTGCTCATCATAGTTTGCTGGAATTCCATATTGGCACACTGTGCTTTGTTCCTGATCTCCATGGACATTCTGATATGAAAGCAAGCACAAACCATAGTTTACCAGTTCAGATTTATGGAAAGCAGTGGTTTATAATAAATATTTTGCCAAAGAACCTGGATATGGTCAATGCATCCCTTTTCAATGTTGCTGAAAAGGAATAGGTTTCATCAGTGTTGAGTGTACTGCAGCATCTTCCATAGCATAGCAACAAATTATGTAGAGCAAAATATCAAAATGTCAGAGCTGTTCCTGAGAATGGTGGAAATGAGGGATTTAATTAACATTCCATACTCAAAACTTGCTAAATTAAGTGTCCAGTGTGATGTACATTATAGGAAATTAAAACTTTTCCTTCAATGTTGAAAGCTGATTGTGTCTTCTCTCAACCATTCTGCAAGATAATCTTTCTGGGAAGGGCACTCTCCTAAATCACAGAATGAAATCGCAAAAGAAGAATTGTAAGGAAACACTGCACAATAAATTTAAGTCCTAGCAATAATGCTATTGCAAAGTCCATCTTCTTTTCCAAAGAATGAATGCAGAGAATTGTCCTACCAATTCTAATTCTGTAACACATACACAACTAGAATTGGTATGCTAGAATATACATTATTGTTTTTAAATATTTCCTGCAAAATAATACCCATTTTCTTCCATCAGATTGTGATGGTTCTTCTGATGTCAGCTGAAATAGCCAAGCACGAATAATTTTTGGGTTCAATTGATATAATTGTTATTGAGATTTATAAAGATAAATGTGGCTGTTAGCACACAATCTGGTATAATGTATGTGAAAATATATTGCTGACTTTTAATTAAATGGTCACCTGGTCACGAGTGGCAGATCATTATAACTCTCTGGTAGTTTTAGAATCCTTAGTGTTATGTATTTTTACTCAGGTAAAGCATTATAAATACCACTTTCCATCAACAGACTAGTTTGCATCTCCATATAAATTGAAGACCCAATAACAGCTGTTCCATAGAACATGAGTTAACATAGTTGTTGTTCAGTATTATAAATGCTGCAGTTTTAAATTCTCTGAAGTTAAACATTTCATCATAGTAACTGCCTAATGTAATGATCCTACTTTTATAGTTTGCAAAAAGTTCACTTTGACTGCGACACACCATTTTGGTTGTTCCTAAGCAGAAACATACTGAAGAACACTCATGTGAGCCATAATATTTCACTTGGTTCCCTAATGAAATCTAACTGTGGGCTTTGAAACTTCAGAGTCAGTGAAATGGCATCTATATTTCAGGTGCTTGCCACAGTCACCCAGTGAATCCATTAAGAATATGGTGCATTTTCCTCTCCTTGTCTGCATTTTCTTGGCACAAAATTACCGAAACGATTTATGCCTTTACTTGTTCATTTCTGTCTTTAAGCTATTGGAGAAATCTGCAGGGACAGATGGCATGTACAAGGAAAGGGGGGAAAATAAGCATTAATGATGAGGCTAGACCCCTTCTTTCTAGCCAGGTACACCCTTGAACCTCCTGCTGTTGTTTGACTGATTGAATTCAATGCTTTCCAGCCCCTGGCTCCTTTTCTGTCTCTGTCTACAGGAAAAAAACAAAACAAAACTATTTTAAGACTTGAAGGTTAAACTCGGTCATAGCTATCCTCATATGATTGTGTAAGTGTTGATGCTTTGCTGTCAAAAGCATCCTGAAATATGCAAATAACTTTAAACTTGCATGCTAAATTAATTTTCTCTAGGTTTTTTTTTTTTTGGGAGGGGGAGATCCTTTTTCTTCACCGGCATTACATGTGTGAGCACAACGTTTAGCTTTCTTCCATTGAATTTCTGTTCTTTTATTTGAAAACAAGTTCATAGAAGCAAAAGACTATTGAGACCTATCATTTGCCAGAAGTTACAACTAGTCAGATTTCTACATACAGTTCTACACAAAATCCAGGCCATGATATGCCAAAAACAGAGAGTATGTGTTTCTCATAATAATGCTTTGCAGGGTACTTGATTTTATGTTCATTCAAATAAGCCAAACTCCACACTGAAGCAAAGGCAAAATCAATAACAAGCAAAACAACTACCACCCAAGATTACAAACCTACCTAGGCACATTGGTTGTCAAATATTAAGCTTGAGCAAAACATGTCCATTCACTGTTTGGGAAGTTTGCAGTATCCTGGCTGTTTAAGTTTAATTTAAAATTGCTTTTAGGCCACCTTTAAGGATGATTGTTTGAGGCAAAGTAAACTGATTGAAAACTCCCTTTAAGTTCACAAAAATAATTCTGCTCTTCTTTTGATCTTGGCTGTGAATAGCATGAGGGAAAAGATGTAAGATGACATATATTTGACACTAGACAGTTCCACTTGAAAGCAAATGAAATTATTTATCCAATTAAGAGCATTTTACACTGCGTCATATTTTTGTTTGTTTCAGCTTTTGCTCCACCATACCCTTTCATCATCAGCATAGCTATATTGGCTTGTCACTATTGGTCTTTAGAAAACTGTTTAAGCATGAAATACATTTAAAAATAAACATGTATTGTTTATTTAAACATATTTCTAATTACTTTAGCACTCCCTCGTAATTATTACAGGAATTTTAAAACAAACTATTAAGAAATGCACACAGCAATGACCAGAAGCAAAGAGAACTTCTGTAAAAGACAGAGGACAGTGAAAACCATACGGCAGGCAAAATTCAAATCCAACTAGAGTAGACTCATTAAATCAGTGGGGTTTACATAGGTTTTCGCTTATCATTAAGAAATATCTTCAATAGGTCCACTCTATTCTAGCTGGTATTAGGTACGGGATATCCGCAGCACACACAAATATACTTGTCCCTGTTTCTGTAAAGAGTTGGTACCAAATCCATATCCTTGGAAATATGATCCAATGGTTGGTGTCACAACAAAGAAGGCCCTATTCACCACAGTTCAGATGGTAGAGAACTTCAGGAAGAACTTCAGCACCTGTAGTAGGCAAAAATGTAGTAAACAGGTTTCCAACATGGTTGAAACATTTTGTGAATGCCAAGGAATCTTCTTATGGGGAAAAGTCTTTGATCAGAAATAATTTCCCATCTCCTTACGTTATTATCTTTTCCTTGGCAATTGTTCTCCCTTGTCTTCACTGCTAAATGAAGTAATCCTTCAGACACTCAGTGCTGAAAATGTATTGGATAAATACCACACTTATATGGGAAGTGTATAAATAGGCAATCATCTGCTAAAGCTCTAAATTTTGCATCAACTGTAACCTCTCATGTGAGGGATCACTATAAGATTAACTTTAATATCTATTAAGCTTTGACCCTAAAAAAAGTAATGATGGTTATAGAGTATTATATTTTGATACTATGATTTAGTAAAAGTTGTCAATTTTGGAATAGTCTGTATTGTGCCAAAGAGAAAATAGAAAGCAAACAAACTTTTACTAGAAGACAGACAGAAAATGCAAGGTATATGTTATATTGTTCAGTTATTTCTCTAGCAGTTTCTAGCTGATTTCTTTCTAGAGCGGAATGAAAGTTTATAATAATCTTGGAAAGACTTTCAGTAGGGAGAGGAAAACATAAGCACCAAACGAAACAAATAAATGAATGGGGAAAGTTGAATTTCATCTTGCTCCATAAATAAAATATCTGGCAAAGAAACAGCCTGCTTGGGTTGCAATAGTATTGCAGTGTTCCTGCAGGCTGCAATGCAACACTTACTGGAAGCCTGTCCCACTGAATTAATACAATGCACTTGAGAGCAGAGATGTGCAAGATTACACTGTTAGCCTATAATCCTATTTCCCTTTTATTTGGAAAATAGGTCTGTAATTCTGTGCATTCTTACCAAGAAGTAAGATTCCTTTAATTCAGTGGGATTTACTTCTGAATAGACATGCATCAAATTGCTTTGGAAGTCCCATTGAAATTAGGTGATTTTGTTGATTTGGATAAATGAACATAGGAATAGCACATGTTTTTATTCTACTGATATTATTCCTGTGAAATAGTGAACCTGTATATTATTTGCTTTTTGTGTTCATAGAAACGAAGAGTATTTTAAGTGATATAGTGGAAAACTCAGCTTGCCTAATTAAACCTTAAATTCAAAATACAATGAATTTGAGGGAAAAGATCACTTTTCTTTTCTTTTTTAAAAAACCAGATCATGTCCCTTCTAAAACATTGCCTATTTAAAGCTACCCCTTTTTCAAACATAGAAACCCTTTGTGCCATTTCATTGAAGTAAATGAGTACCCTCCAGCCACAAATGCTCACAAATGGTTGCCATATTTTGCCAGAGAAAAAATAAATAACTGAAATTATGTAACACAGTTTACTATGCGTCCTTTGAAAGATTCTGTTTCTTGTAAGTATTGCCTTGGTTTAACCTATAAAGCTCAGCTCAGTTCAAGACCACGGTATCTGTAGGACCTGGGAAAAGGAAGCCTGGTCTAAGCACTCCCAAATACTGAGTTTTGCTAGTTTGTTACACATGAGCAAGATTTCTCAGTTGTACCCCTCTGTGAATTGCCCATCGTATAAAGTGCTTACGTCAGTGGCTTTTCTGTGCCCAGCAAAAGACACAGGTTGAACCTGTTAAATTTCTGCATACTGTACTATTGGACTATTGAAGGCTGGGTGAGATGAATCACATTCCACCATAATAACCAGAAATCAGTCCATGGCAGGCAAATAGGATCTATATGGTATTCTTAGAAAATGGCTCAAGACATCGACCTAAAGCTTGGCAGATAGAGGAGGTGAGTTTGACATTTGTCCATTGGTTTTGTGTTAGAAGAAGGGGAATTTAGAATTCCATAGTTGACTTCCAGCAGTTTGACAGGTTTTCTTCTTTCTTTGTAAACTTTATGGGTCTTAAAATTTATCAAATGATTTTTCCATTTGTGCCTTGACTTTTTAAAGATGTTTTGTTGTACACGGTTATGGGACAGTTTAGAACATGCTTTGCCTTTGGAGTAGTGAAACATGTTAGTAGAGTTAAAAGGAAAAAGAAAAAAAAATGTCTTTTGGATCCAGCAGTGGGCTGGCTTGGGTCATATAGGTCCAAAACACACTGCAGAAATAATCCAGTTTGAGAGCACTTTAACTTCTCTGGCTCAGTGCTAGAGAAATCTGGGAACTGTAGTTTTGTGAGACATTTAGCCCTCTCTGTCAGAGAGCTCTGGTACTACAATAAACTACAGTTCCCAGGATTCTCTAGCACTGAGCCAGTGTAGTTAAAGCAGTCTTAAACTGGATTATTTTTTGCAGTGTGTTTCGGCCCATAATGTCATTTCCACCTCTGTCATTCTGTATTGGTTGCCAGTTGAGTAACTGCCATGTAGAGAAGTAACTTCAGCTGCATATACTCCATGTGTGTATTCCGGTGAACAGATAAGTTAAGAATTGGGACAGAAGTCCCTGACACTGCAACATTCAATGAAATGGCACATACATCCTTCTCCAAGCTAAACTTAGCTGCAGTTTTAGCGAAATAGTGGACCTGTAAGAGTATGACCCTTTGCTGCTGGAAATAGTGGCATTTTAGATATCAAGTGAACATGAAAACGGTTTCATATTCCATGCTTGATGGAAAGTTATTTTGTTAATTGAATGTTATCTTAAATTGGTGTTTTAGAGCTATTTTAGTATGTATATATTTTTTCTGTCAGTCTTTTCACTATTTCCCAGTAGCTTTTTTCATGGTCCCTAGTTTAAAATTTGTTCATGGCTGCTCTTGGCTGATAATTTGATAACTGTGGTGAATAAATATCAGTTGCATAGATTTTACTTTTTAAAATTTATCTTATATTTGGTGGTGTCCTCCTGAAAACCTTGGCTATAGAGAAGCTCAAAGTCTAAATTAATACAGTTTGTAGTAAAAACAGAAGATCTGTGTTGAACATTTAGCTTAACCTTAGGTTAACCCAACCCATCAAATGTGAAGTGATTGTAATTTGGGCTATATTCAGTCACTGCATCTAGACAGTTTCAGGTCTGCCTCAGCTTATTTTCAGGTTTATATCCATAAGGTGAGGGGCTCTGAATGAAAGATCTGGTAGATAATTTCTGACCCACCCATGAATTTGAGAGAGCACTATGTCTTCTGTATTTGGGGGTCAGTAAAGACTGGATTTCTTAAGCATCTCTAATTGCATGCAAAATAAACTGAATTTTGGTACTCTGTTGTAACTAATAATAAAGACATACGTAAGCATCAGGAAAGGGTGTATTCTGTCACCTTACTTATTCAACTTGTACACAGAAAATATCACATGAAGAGCAGGTTTAGACTTAGAAGAAGGATGAGTGAAGATAGGAGGAAGGAACATCAACAATCTAAGATATGCCGATGACACCGTACTACTAATGGAAACATTGCAGACATGAAAAAATTACTAAGGAAGGTTAAATAAGAACGTGCAAAGGCAGGATTACATCTGAACATAAAGTAAACAAAAATAATGAGCACATAGTAGTAATGATTCCCTACTACTGCAAGTCTTTCTAAGACTGAACTTTATCGCATTGCCCCCAGAACGGCCCTGTTGCGTTCCCAAAAGGGGGCGTGACCAGAATGGGATGGGGCTAAGAGCGGATGTTATCACACAGAGGAATGCCGCCACTGCCACCAGACATTCCCATCGTGTGCTACATCTGTTCCAGAGGGCGCAATTTTTGAGAACTGTTCAAAAGTGTTCTCAAAAATCGCGCCCTCTGGAATGGATGTAGGATGTGATGGGAACATCCAGCCACAGTGGCAGTTCCTCTGTGCGATAACATCTGTTCTTAGCCCCATCCTGTTCTGGTCACGCCCCCTTTTGGGAATGCGACAGGGCCATTCTGGGGGAAATGCGATAAAGTTCATTATTATAAAGGTATAATTTTGCATACCTTGGATCAAACATTGATCAGAATGGGGACTGCAGTCAAAAAATAAAAAGACTAGGAGTGAGTGAGGCAGCCATGAAAGAACTAAACAAGATCCTAAAGAGTAAAAATATACAACTGAACATTAAAGTTAGAATTGTCTCTAAGCCAAAAAGACAAATAACTGAGTCCTTTAACAGATCGAGCCTGAACTCTCTCTGGAAGCAAAGATGATCAAGCTGAGGCTGCCATACTTGGGCCACATTATGAGGAGGCATAAATCACTAGAAAAGACAATACTAGGAAAGGTAGAAGTTAGTAGAAAGTGAGGAAGATGCCAGATGCATGCCAGATGGATAGACTCAGTCAAGGAGATCATGGGCCTGAATTACTTAAGCAGAGCAGTGGAGGACAAGGGTCTTAGAGATGTCTGAAAAAGGATTGCCATGGGTTGTGGTCGATGTGAGGGCAGTTAGTAACAAAAGCAGCATTCCATCTGTCTAACTGGAATACACAGAGATGGCCTTTGGTCCAATGGGTCTCTGTGTGTATTTACCTTATCCTGCTGTTCTGGGGTGAATGACCTTCCCTTCTGCAGTGGACTGTGGGTCACCAGTGGCAACACATCATGGTATCCATGATTGTTCTTGCTTCATGTGGAAACCTTTCTTTAACAGTGTCTCATGTGAATGGTTTGAAGACGAATTGGTATCCCAACAAAACACATGATCCCAATTATATACAAAATGTTTCTGTCTCAAACAAAGATACACATAATGTATCACTGTAAAGATAAAACACAACAGTATATTCAGCCATGACACCAACCATGGAAGCAGAAGTTAGCACAGCCCAAGCAATGAATATCTGTATCACAGAGTTTCAATAAAACACATGGCCAAATGAATGGCAATAATGAGTTAACGAACTCATTTTACTTAAAAATTTCATCTGTGAAGCCACTTAGGAGAGAACGAATTTACACTAGAACAGTCAAAAAGTCCCCAAAGGACCTGGTGATTGTGTTTAATTGTGAAGAGTTGAAAACATGAGTTAACAATGATTTGGGCCCCAATGAGTACAAGAACAATTGCTTGCCTTATACAACAACAACCAAAGCCTTAATGTTTTGGTTACTTGGGTGATTTAGCACTGGAGAAAATTTTATAACTTGTAGCAGGCATTTAAACCCCAGAACTCAATCTGCTGCTACTCCCTTTTTATATTTATTCCAATTTATGCATCTTACATTTCCCATTAAATGAATCCAGAAGGTAGATTTTATCCCTTTAAATTCTGCTAAACCCCAGATGTCACTAAAACACATAACAAATAGTTGGCCAAAGAGAGCAAAGCAGATGTGTGATTCAATCTTAAACCAGACGTTGACAGTAAGATGTGCAAATAGGGCAACCTGGGTTACTCTTCAGTCACCTATGAAAGACAAGAAGACAGCTCTAGTGAACTATAACACATGAAGCATAGACAGATAAAAATAAATAAATAAATCTGAAAATCACTTAAAAGTGAGAGAGTTGATTATTATGGGCTATGTGTTGTCAAGCTGTGACAATGTGAGTGAGATAGCTCAGATCATGCCTTTCAGAGCAATTTCATGAGCACAGACTAGGTTATTGCGTAATAGCCTATTGCCAAAATTTTCACTGCATGGAAGTTATTGGTTTCCAGAGCCAAGTCATTGCACAGGCAGAAAGATACATGGTCTTTAGTGATTTAGAGCCAGACTAAGCCATTTGCACTTAGATCCCACTGAAACCAGCAGTCATGACATGTCATGACAACAACATAGCCATAAACTCTTGAAGCAAGCCTTCTATGCCATTTGCTCCCAGGGAAAAGTAAAGAGTGAAGCATCTCACTGATTTCAATGGAAACTAAATGTAATTGGGCTGCAAGCCTATATTTACCTAGGATTAAATCCCATTTAATTCAGTGGGACTTTATCTGAGCTCCAAAACACATTGCAGAAATAATCCAATTTGAGACTGCTTTAATTGCCCTAGCTCACTGCTAGGGAATTCTGGGAATTGTAGTTTATTGACACCAGAGCACTTTAACAGAAAATACTAAATGTCTCATAAAACTACAATTCCAAGAATTCCTTAGCATTGAGTCAAAGCAGTTAAAGCGATCTCAAACTGGATTATTTCTGCAGTGTGTTTTGGACCTGAGTTAGCATGTATAGGACCGAACTCTAGTTCTACATCCAATGCTTTAGTTTTCATTTAGTTGTAAAATTGCTAGGTAAGGAAACAATTATTCCATATTCTTTTCACATCTCTTCCCACATAAATCCCACAGATTTATGCATATGTATTTATGGAAGTGGTTATACTGGGTTGGAAAATAGTACGCCTACCTCATGTTTTACAGATCTTAGTCCCCAATCCTGGAATACTTCTCTTTAATAGGAATTTATTACAATTTAAATAACAGCTTTTACTTGACATAGGCTTTTCTAAAGTAATTATTCATTTCTCAGGTCAGAATAAAGCCCTCCACGTTTACAAGTACAAACTAGGTGAATTGTCATAATTGTAATTGTCACCATCATCATCATCGCACCAGCAGCACCATTTTCATTGAGGACATAATGTCAGAGGCATATACCTGAAGTTGCAGACTCTGGACCCCAATGCTCCTAATCTCTGGTTTACTTAAATTTTTACTTGGAAATATGTATGCTATAGATTCCTCCAAATTTTGTGCATCTGCTAGCAGAGTGATGGCCATTAATGGAATTGATTCTCACATTTCCATTCCCATCCCAGATGTGATCTGCAAGATTGGGGCACCCTCTGGAAGAAATTTCATGGCTATGGGGGCTTAAGAAGCCAGTGTGGCATAGTGGTTTGAGTGTTGGACTATGACTCTGGAGAGCATATTCCCTTCTTGTCCATGGAAACCCATTAGGTGACCTTGGGCAAGTCACATGCTCTCAGCCTCAAGAGAAGGCAATGGCAAACCAGCTCTGAACAAATCTTGACAAGAAAACTCCATGATAGGTTCTCTCTAGGGAGACGACTTGGAAACGACTTGAAGGCATACAGCAATAACAACAAATGGGGGCTTAAGCAGGTGGAAGAAAAGGAAGTCTTGTTGGAAGGTCCACTCACAAAATATTGAATGTGAGATGTTTATTAGCTTGGACTGCTGGGTTATTTTGCACAGGTAAGTTGCCCCTACTGCCACAGAGAAATGTGTGAGAGAAATGAGGCATCCAGTACTTGAGATTAGCTCTGCTCCAGGTTCACAGATCAATGAACTTGCTCATGATTAGTTGCCTATATAGGATCAACTTTTTCTTCTATTCTACCGATTGTGTGTGTGTTGAGGAAACAAACAGGGCATCCACAGCACTCCTACTGTCACAAATGTCTGAATAAGGGCACCAAAGTTAAATCAAGTTAGTGATCAACCAGTATGGACCAGTGTTAACAAATGGCATTATTATACCCATACTTTCCTGACTCCTCCACTCTCTTTTCAAGCTTTTATTTATGTGGCTCTTGTATGTTATTTGAAGTTACTACGGCAACCTGCCACCATCTGGTGTTGTAAAGTATGATGAGATTTTTGGTTGCTAGGTGCTGAAGTTTGCCATCTCTTTGTATAGCCTATGGTATTCTCCCCCAGTCTATTAGAACTGCATATCAAACTTGTAGGTATTGTAGCATACAGACTGAGTCATCTATTCTCATAGGCTATCAAGCCATATTCAATTTCATCATACAAAAATTTGCCATGCCTATTTATTTTGTTTCCTCACCATGTAGCTGATACTTTGCATGTATTAAGGCCAACCACTCACTTACTTTCCTTCCTTCCTTCCTTCTATTTTCAAGGATGTAATTAATCATATCATCATGATGTATTTCCTGTCAGAGGTCTTTGAACATATACTCAAAGAATATCTCAATTTTCTTTTGACACCTTGTTTCATCTTTAATATTGTACTAATAGATATAAACTCAGTAACATCTACCTTGTCACTTCTCTGGCAGTATTTCACCTTTCCAACATTTTCAGCCAATTTAGTTAATGGACATTGTATTGCATATAGTTTATGGTCTCAGTTGAGATGATGAGACAGTGTTGTGAATCTAATTATCAAAATTATGCACTTTGCAATTACATATATTGGGAATATCATCATATCCTCCAAACAGACTTCTTCCTCTTTACATGCTGCTAAGTACTCCCTCATCAGTCAAGTGTTTGCTGTGATTACACTTATTTTTACACATGTTTGACCTAGTTTCAATCATGCATATCAGCATGGTGATTCATTAGACACATTTTAACAAGGCTGAGCACTGCTGAAATGACATGTCAAGATTCCACTTGAACAACTTCATCTCTTTGGACACTTGTTTATTTATTTAATTTATGGGTATCAAAATTCACATTTCTGCTCACATTCTCAGGTGATTTAAAAGGACAACTCAAGACACACCATTATTGATTGATGGCTGTGTTTGATCAAAGTGCCATCATCCTAGCTTACAAATATTTAAAGGAAATGGAAAAGGTGGCTGTAGCAGAGAGGTTTGCTGTAATTTTTATGTCCAGTTTTTTCATCTTGATATTTTTGCACTTTCACTCACTTATTTGAATTGTGCAATACCGAAGCTTAAAGTTTTGATGAGTGGTTGGGTTTTTTTAGGGTAGGGGGCATCTTTCAGAGGCTCCAGGTAACCTGGGTACAATGGATGTCACTTGGATGCTCATTCAGTTCTTTGATTGGATGAAGATAAGGGTAATAGGAGTGGGTTTCAGAGATAAATGGGAGATGACTATTTGTAACCTTAAGAAACAGTTTAAACTAAAGAGCAAACTGGAGAAAAGGGATCCATTGATTATAAAAGTTACAGTATGGTGAAGTAAGTTTTCAGCAGCAAACCTAGTGCTAATTTGTCTCATCTCAAGCAATCATTAATCAGAGACTCAAAATTAAACAGGAGAGCCATCATTTTAACATACCAACATAACTGTTTTCCTAAAACAAAGCATGTCAGTTGTTAGTTTACACTGTTCCCATTTGCAGTAGTTAAGGCTGTGCACACATACAGGGCTAAATGCATGTACAAAGCTGCAATCCACAGCTAGCCCGATTTTAAGAGTTAGCTTTCACACAGAGATTAACATTTCTAAAATAGTTTTAATTCTTTTGAATGGTACCATCACCAGACTATTAAAAATGCAGCTCATGCCACAAGGATTTTATGACAGGGAGACAGAGAGGGACAGACACATTCTGAAAAGCTTTCCGACACCATTAAAGAACTCAAAATGTTTTTAAAAGCATTATTGCATATATAAGGAATTCCAGTTTCTACAAGTCATTATGCACCCTCCCCACCTCAATTTATACTAGCAATAAAATCAGGACATTGGAATAACAAAGCCGGTTGCAAAACAATTACAATTTTAGGTTGTTTTAGCCAGGCAGCTGACATTCTCTCTGTCACAGACAACATTTGTCCTTTAAAGTTAACTACTACAGGAGGAAAACCAAAACTAAACCTAAGCATTTTTTATCTGAGAAGAGCATCATTGACAAAAGCCAAACAAATCCTTACCTGAAAGATCTGGGATTACCTGCTGGAAATACCTCCTTTTAAACTCCCACAGATAGCCAAAAGCTCTGAGTAGCACAAATTTTACTCCAAAAACAGGAATAGGTTATTATGGATGCTGTAAATTTCACTGTAAATATGCCAGAAGTGTACTGGGTCTGCTCACGTAGGAATAAATAAAAAAAGCAGCACCATCTGAATAGAAGCTACGATATGAAAGTAAAAAAGACCTCTAGTGGCAGTAACCTGAAGTTAAAGAGGCTTCTTTTCTTGCTTTAAGTGGTAGACAAAATGGTTGGGTCCCTCAAACTGCAGACAGTTTACAGTGATGTGTGACCTTGTTCTCGTTGACATCATCAACAAATCATGGAGTCAAATCAGATTTCTCCAGCCTCATTGCATATGTGAATAAAGCTCTGGTTGGAAGGACTGAGAGTATGTTGGAAGAAGCAGAATGTGAACTGATAAGTGAGATATGAATCCCACATGACTGAAAGATGCTCCTCCTGTCTTGATTTTGAGTGTGTTTCTGTACATACATGTGTGCCTCCATGAATACATAATTTCCTACTCTTACCAAAAAGCTAATTATTAAAACAAAATTAAAATTCCATCAAAAAGAAACTTTCTTTAGTTCTAAAATCCCAGCCATGGGTAGCCCAAGGAAAGATGACATTTCATCTAATGTCCTCAGACAGTTCTAAACTCATTAATTAGAGAAGGAAGAACCTTTGATTTTAGTTTGGTCAACTTGCAAGTTAAATATGCTGAGGACTGCAGTTTAAAAGACTGAAAGAAGCAAACAGGGATTAAACTGATGTAATTAACATTTTGCTCAGGACATACTTGAAATATAAGCCTTTGGCTATTTAAAAGATGACTACTGTATAGGAATTAATTTACAAAAAGTATCTATGCACTCTATCAGTGCTCTCCCCCCCCCCACACACTCCACATCCATGGATCTAAAAAGGTGAATGGAACCTGTAAGAGTGTTAAGAAAGCTGTAGGTTGTTCAGTATCACCCCTTCAGAGGTTATATAGGAGATTCATCTGTTATGATTGGGGGAAGGGGTTTTGGCTTGTGGTGGCCTCGTGGATTTTTTTTACCATTTCAATGAGATTTGGCAAAGGGTCACTCCCTTCTCTGTAGCAAGTTTGGGCATTGAGCCAGATCCATTTATGTAGAATGGGTAGACTTACCCACCTGCAATGGGAGATTACTTTAAAGGGTCCTGAAAGGCATCACTTCCAGGTGGCCGGAAAGGGTACATAGAGCAGTTCATACTGCACTGGAGCCTATTATCCCTGCCATTCCCATGTTTTGCTAATAGTGTGGCTGGGCAAGATATCAGTTGGCAGGTGGGCAAACTGATTCATAGGATTTGATCTTTCTGATGAACCAAAATTCCATTGGATTTGTAATCAGTATAGTTTTCTCCCAACAACATGTGTGTTGTTGTTTTTCTTCCTGGCCCCCCCCCCCCCCCCCCCCCACTGGAGCACATCTTGCTGCCAAGGGTGTAAATTTTGAACAGGTTTCCTAACTGCTTAATTCTTAAATTACTTAGCTCTTTTTCCCTTTTCCCCCTTTTCTTCTTCCCCTTCCTTCCACTAGATTTTTCCCTATCACATTAGCCACAGTGTAGGCCACTGGGTAATTTAAAATTAAAATGCATTAAAAGCACGACACAAATAGGCTTCTCCCCCTCTGTCTGAGACAGTCTCAGCTAATGTGGCAGGATCTTTCAAATATCTCTAGGGAATGAGTTTTCTCTTCAAATAATTACTCTTCAAAAACTTCACAGTAGCTTACATCTGTTTAAGAGATTTTTTAAAATAATGTTAAATTTGTATTTGATTATGAAGATATCTCTAGCAAAACACTGTCACTTTTTCAACAAGACTACTCATTTTGAATGGTGCAGGTCTTTGTAAATGGCAGTTTATGCAGCATAGTTAGAAACACTTTTTTTCTGTTCTGCCATCTGTGTTAATTTTTCATAGTGGACTTTCCAGACATTGTAGATATCTCTTGGTACCACATAATGTAAGCATGTTCTTCTGCCTCATGTAACCCAGCCTAGATATGCATATCAACCTTGTAATTCCTTTCTCTTATAGAGCCATTTTGTGGCTTGCATGACAGCAATCTTGAACCAAATGGATGACCAACATTACTCTTCCTACATTGAAACTTTTCAGACAACCTCAGAGCTAGTGGTAAGTTGCCATATAAATAAGAGCAAGTGGTTGTAGGTTTGTACCCAGCCAACAGACCGTAAGGTTCAGAACATGATGTTGATTAATTTCTATTCATCACCAGTGCTGGCTTTTGATTTCTTGCAAGACACCACAACATGCTTCTGCCTTATTTTACCGCAAACCACCCTCAAGGAATTTTTAATTTTTTTTTTAATTTTTCATGTTTAAAAATACAAAAAAAGAAATATATAGTAGAAGATTAGCATGGCCCCTGCGGAATTTTATAAAAAACCAGAAATGGACTACTGGCAACGTCCAGTTTAGTATTTGGGGAATTTGTGTGGCCCACAGCAGATTCCAAGGTAGACAAGTGATCCCTGATCCTCTGGAGCTTGTCCATTCTTGATCTGAATCAATTAAATAAAAGGAATAAGGTGTTTCTAACATTTGCCCAAAATAGCACACAAAAAAATTAGAAAGCTATAATATTCTGTGCTACATGGTCTGAGGTTATTTTATTTCTTTTTTTAAAAAAATCTAAATTGGCATTTTAAAAAATATTCCCAAAATATTGTCCAAAAGTCTTTTTTCCACCTGAAAGTAAATTGTTGTTGTTTTGTGCCTTCAAGTCATTTCCAACTTATGGCAACCCGGAGGGGTTTTCTGGGACTAAGAGTGTATGACTTTTTTTTCATATAGGTATCAGAAGAGCTTGGCAGAATATGCTACAGCCAATGACATCTATTACATCTTATTGTCTGGGCAACTGAGGGTACAACAGTATTCTCCCCCCCCCCCCCCCCCCCCAAAATAATGCTGTAATGGGTTGTGCTATGTGACAAATAACATTTACCCATTACAGTTTACTTTCAAAAGCTTCTGTGGTGTAGCAGTTTGAGTGTTGGACTACAACTTTGGAGATCAGGGTTTGATTCCCCACTTGACCATGGAAATCCACTATGGTGACCTTGGGCAAGGTCACTCTCAGCCCTAGAAAACTCCTTAGGATTGCCATAACTTGGAAATGACTTGAAGGCACACAATAACAACTACAATTTCCTTTCTGATGGAAAAAAAGGCTTTCGGATAATATTTTGGGAATATTTTTTAAAATGCCAATTTAGATTTTTTTTAAAAAAAAGAAATAAAATAACTTCAAACCATGTAGCATATTGCATAATACAAAGTATTATAGCTAAAGAGAGCATGTGCTATAGGGTGGCAGCAGTCAGCATTAATGGTAATGAATTGTTTATTCAATTTTTTTTTATTTCTACCTCCTCTTTCTCTTAGTATGGGGCCATGGTTTGGATGTGTTTGTAAGGAGTTGCAAAACCAAGTAATTTTTCAATCTGTTGCTACCAGGAAGAAACAGAACTGAAGGTGGTATTTTTCATAGAAAGCTCCCTACTGACAAAGGATTTTAACTTCCTTGATCACAGGAACCAATAAATAGCTGACTAGCATTCACAGAGAGGAGGTTTATGAAAAGCCCTTGTGTAAAGTGTAAAATATAAAGGAGGTCATGTACTTTAAGGGAACTTAGCTCTGTCATAGGATTATGCATAGCATTCAGAGATAGTAAGGCAGAATATGAGTCTACCACTAATTTTTGACAATGCCTTTGGGGAAAGCTAGATGATTTCCTGACTGTTCTCTCTGTTAGAGGTCAAAATATCTGTCCTATGACAATCGAGTACCCCGCAGCCTCTGGTACACCCTTTAAGCTTGCCTCAGGTGCAGTGCAGTGGGGACAGTCTTAACAGTCTTAAAGTGAGTTCCAGTTGCCAATCTGCTTGGTTTCTGAATGTGGAATGAAGAGGTTATTTGCCTGAGGCAGCAAAATGCCTTGCTGACCCAAGATTTGAAGAAGACATTTTTAGAAATTACTTGGGTCTGCTTCTCAAGATACACCACTGCATCCAGTGATGATCTCCTTCTCCCTGATCAGATACAGACAAATAATAATATAATTTATTTATATTCTGCCTTTTCCTTGCGTAATCAAGGTGGATTACAAGCAAAGGTAACAAAAAGTTACAGATACAAAGTACAAAATAAGCCCCTAAGGCATGCTTATCCTCTTACACTGCTGTTCCATACCAGGATCACCTCCATTACATCTTGATTCATTTTTAACTTTTTCTCCCTCATTCACTTGATCACAGCTTTCCAAGAGTGATTCATGGAAGGCACAACTGCTCCCTGGATGTTTTGCAGAAGATATATAGATTTAAAGATGTATAGAATCTAATGAAATTCATCTCTACAATACCACCTGAGTTCTGATTCAGAAAAATCAAAGAAGCTATATCAATGTTTTGTCCTTTTCAGCATGGTTTATAGTACAAACTGTCATGGCTGCATTCTAGGAAATGAATGTTAGTTCACACAAAAGTTCTGCCTTCATGGTCTCATTCTAAATGGTTTCAGTGAAGTACTGGGGGATAATTTGAGGGGATTCTTCAAATTGGATGCTAAGTTTGGACAGGTTACTTATCAACTCTAGGTAAACTGAGGAGATGTCCACACGAACAATAAAATGCTGTTTCACCCTGTTTTGAAACCTCCCTGTTTAAACGACACATGTGGCCAACATGGGGGGAACCTGAGACAAAGATGCATCCTGGAGCTAAACACTGAAGCAAAATAACCTCTGGTTTGTTCCAGTTCAAGGTGGAAAGTGTGGACTATTGTGCCAGCATATAGACTGTGCACTGATGTGGAGACAGGGAAGGGCTAGCACAATTGCTATTCATAATATTTTTGTCACCCACCTGCAAATCGATCTCACATGCACACAAGTGGTCAGCTGCACCATTGCAGACCCCCCATGAAGTGAAATAATGACCAACATAGGGTGTCCTCAACAATACAATGGATTTGAAGATGCTGGCATGTGGGCAAAATGAGGTAGATGATTGGTAGCTACTGTTGGTGCATTCATGCACATATATGCATGTGTTTGTGGCTGAAGAAAAAAATAATGTAGCAGCGCAGTGTGTACCCATGAATGCCCTGTTTTGGCAGGCCCATCATTTCAGACTATGGCAGGCTGGTGCAGATTGCCCATGGGTATTCAGCCTGTTTGCCTTTAATTTCCTCTAAAGTTGAGAGTCTGTGACTTGACTGAGGACACTCAGTGGATTTCCATGGCTGTAGAGATTTGAACCCTGGCTTCCAGAGTTGTAGTCCAACATTCAAAGCACTACACCAAGCTGTCTCTCTTCACTTTAATATGGTAGCCATATCCACTCTAATATGAAGGATGTAAATTCATTCTGATATATATATACTTTTTTGTAGGACTTTTTGATGGAGACTTTCATAATGTTTAAAGACCTTATTGGAAAGAATGTCTACCCATTGGACTGGATGGCCATGAGCATGGTGCAAAACAGGTAATCAAAACAAATCTACAGAGTAGCTCTGTTCATTTTTTTATCCTCTTAAGTTAAACAGAAGATAGCAATGTCTGTCAGGCCACAGGGCCGAATCAATTTAAGATTGAACATATGGAGATGGTGTTTAGGTGTTTTTATATTGCCAGGAGACTGCGTTCAATTGCCAACATGTTATGAAGAGATGCCGTCAGGACCACAATCTTGCTCATAAACCTGCTCAGATCCAAACATCTTATGCTTAAAACTCTTCAACCAAGCCCTGGATTATGTAGGAAGAGCTGCATTTGGCATCACTCTCAACTTTGCTTTATATCTTCTAGGCTTTGTTTTCTATTTTTACCTGTTAATGTACTCTGGCTTGTTT
Source organism: Sceloporus undulatus (assembly GCF_019175285.1). Lineage (NCBI taxonomy): Eukaryota > Metazoa > Chordata > Lepidosauria > Squamata > Phrynosomatidae > Sceloporus > Sceloporus undulatus. The sequence continues at coordinate 114,985,882 of NC_056523.1, read as the reverse complement.
ATAGGGTAACTGCTACTGGTGTGTGAACTCTGATGAGTTTGATGAGTTTAAAAATGTCTGAAAATACGGGTTAACACCAGAACCTGATCCTGATGCCTGTTGCATGAGGCAGAAATGACTGTTAGTCAAAATCACTTTCCTCTTTATCTATTTCAATTGGAATAAAGGTGACATGAATAATAAGATGAATCTATTTTCTACTTAATCTATGAATCTTTTCTGATTAAGTGTCTCATTTTACAAATGCACATTTTGAGGTTCACTTGAATGTATAATGGAGTGCCAAGTGATGAAATAGATATAAGCATAGTTATATAGACTAATACCGAGGATGTATGAAATGCTATTAGAGGCTGAGTCTTCCTTATCTGAAATGCTTGGGGCCAGAAGTGTTTTGGATTTTTGATTTTATTTATTTATTTATTTATTTATTGGATTTTGGAATACAAATATACATAGATAATGAGATATCTTGGAGATGGGCCCTACCAAGTCTAAATTAAATTATGTTCCATATAAACCTTATATACATAGCCTGAAGATAGTTTTATACAATACCTTTTAATAATTTTGTGCATGAACAAAGTTTGTGCACACTGAACCATCAGAAGGCAAAGGTGTCACTGTCTCAGTCAGTCATGAAAAACATTTTTGTGTCTTGGAGTATTTCAGATTTTGGAATTCTGGATAAGGGAGACTCAACCTGTTCAAAGTTGGTAAGAGAATCAGGTGAATCACTGTGGGCTTGCCATAATACCTAGCCGAACTCTTACACTTAACCATGGAATGTTCAAAGACTGAGATATTCATATGGTGGCTATTCCTTCATGAGAAGCTGTGAAAAGATGTCTTATGGACATTAAGATCCTTAGATTTTAGATTTTTATTTTAGTGAAAGTGAACAGCATGAACAATTTTTAGTAGAAAAGTTGTTCATGCCGCTCACTTCTACTGAAATAGTGATTTATTTTTATTTTCAAGATCCAAATCACATACATGCATTCATTCATTCATACAAACAATCCTCTTCATTTATATACCACTTCATACTGTACTAACAGTGTCTAAGCAGTTTACTGCTGTCAGCTAATTGCTCCCAACAATCTGGGTACTCATTTTAGCAACCTCGGAAGGAGGCAAGCCTGAGTCGACCTTGAGTCCTCTTAGCTGGGACTGAACTCTCAACCTTATGGTTTTTGAGTGAGTGACTGCAGTACAGGCATTTAACCATTGCACCATGCACACACACAGAGACAGACACGCAGGCATGCACATAATGTAACATGTATCTGGAAGGTGAAAAAACTGTAGTTAAGGTCAAGGTAAAGTAGGAAGAGAGTTAATTTTGGGCTTTATCTTGCTTGAGGCAGGCTGATTGGACAAACAGATGGGGTTCAAGAGAAAAAGTCTTTCACTCAAACAGGTCTTTAGTCAGAGTTTTAACAGGCTTCTTACTTTCTGTACAATAATTACAGCTTAGTGGCTCAATGAGATGGATAAATACTCTTATGTCAGGGACATAGTGATTTATTTTCATTTTCAAGATCCAAATGACATACATACATGCACACATGCACACACAAACAGGCAGACACACATTATCTTGGTGTATTTGCTAGTAATTCCCCTCACTTATCCCAATTTTCCATTTCTTAAGTGCATGTAGCAATGTTTTAGTGTCCTGCTACATTTTGAATTGGAAATTGATATGCATGTGGGAGTTGACTTTTCATGCTTTTGCAATCCTCCTTCCACTTGCCTCAGCATTATTTCTCCCTTGCCAATATGTCCCCAGGGAAACTGGTCACTCTGTCACAGAGAGAACTATTATTTTTTATAAAAAAAACGCTCTCTGTAGAACTTTAACACTATTTCACTATTTCTATAAGCTGCTGTTGTGGTATTGCTGTGTTTTTCTTGCATAAGACCAATTCTTACATACATACACAAACTGTATGCGACTGGGAGGGTGATCTGACACTGGAAAAAAACAATTTTTTTTAAAAAAAATGCATTAGTGCTATAAACTGTTGTGATAGCACAGTATCACTGTTTTCCCTCAGCACAATTTCCCCCTCCCGGTGTGTGTGTATCCTCCCACAATCCCTATGTGAAATGTGCCACTATAGCAATTTATAACAATAGAAGTACAGTTCCTGAGAGGTTTAAATGAATGAATGAATGTAAGGAGGCACTGAGGAGAAAGTACAGCAGACCATTTTCATGCTGAATTGCTTGACCAAATCCATTTGTAGTTTGGGAGGTCTTGGTTAACAGTTCTTGCCTGGCCTTGGTAAAATGCTACTTGTATTTATGATATATGTTTTGTGAGTTGATGGTGCAGCCTCTGGATGAGATCCAGTGCTTTAGTTTTAAGCTCTTTACTATTTCCAGTTGTTTATTCCACCCCTTTGCCATTCAGCATGGAATATTTCCACTGGATACCCAAGCTTCTGCTGCTTCTCCTCCTTTTTCTTCTTCCTCCTTTTTCATTTTATATCCACCTTTTCTCCAAAGCCTGAGGTGGCTTACACATTAAAATACAATATAGTTAAAACATACACAAGATTAACATGAAAATGGAATTAAACTGCTAAAAGCATGTAAAAAAATTTAAAACATGCAGTTAAAATTATTTTCAAAGTTTTTAAAAAGGTAAAATAGTAATAAAAAACAATATAGCACCTTCATATATATATATACACACACACACACACACACACACACACCCTTCTGTTCTCAAATCTTGTTCGAATAATGAAAGTATTTGCCTACCATGGAAGGATGGCAAAGAGGAAGCCACTATAGGCTCTCTAGGAAGGGGTGTCTTCAGCCAAAGAGATCCTATTTCATGCCACCACCAGTAATGCCTATGAAGATGGTGGAAATGAGAGAAGGGCTTCATATGGGCAGGCTCATATGGGGAGATAAAGTTTGTCAGACTACCTGGGCCTAACCCTAAGAACCAGCCTTCTTCTCAAGGCTTCTTCTCTGTTGACATGATGCAGGGACTATAATCTGCTATTTGTAGGATCCAACAGAGTTTAAACAAATTATTTGTTTGGAATGTAGCTCCCATGCAACACTACCAAGCACTGGGAGTTGTGCTGCGCTTCCAACATATGCTCACCTCATTCATTTAAAAATGAATATAAATATTACAAAAACACCTTAAATTTCCAGTGATTCCACCTTCAGAATGCTGATAAAAACATGGAGCATTTAGCATTTCCTCATGGTTTTGAGGGTGCAAGCAAGGAAGGAATAGGTGACATAAGATTCTGCTAGCAATATAATCTGTAGACTGAATTTAATTTGATGAGAGTCTTATTTTAGTACTGTGAATCATCTCCTGTACTTGGAACAGAAACACCACTACAATTTACATGTGGGGGGGAAAATCTACAAAAACACCCACACAGTCGATAATGCTTGGGTGTGAAAACACTGGTGTGATAGCTTGTATACTCATCTTTGTGACTGTGTTCTCAGTTATCCCAGAAGTCTGAATAAACAAACTGACCAGTCAGATGATGAGTCAAGCATCTCCAGAATGCAAATGGGTGTTAAACAGCTTCTCGTAAATCCAAGCCCAATTTACCACTTTGCTTTTTAAATTACCCACAACCCCGATAGCCTTACCCAGAATCAGTCTCTTTGCACAGGTGTGCAGACCACACCAGGTGGCATCACTGCTCCTCAAACCTCTGCCTTTTGGCAGAAATGGGCTTTGCCATTAATCTGTGTCCCTTTAAAATGCTGAAAAGGTGGGGTGAGTGATGTCAGGCTCAGTGGGAATTTTTTAAAAAAATTTCTTTAAAAATACCACCAAATTTTCATTTCAGCCACGTGAACCTATGTATATGTAAATGTATTTAGGCTGTGCATATGATATTGTAATTCAAAGGAATTATGATTAATGAGTAACATTAGTACAAAAACTTTTCTAAGGATTCTGTGTGGGTATGGGTGATACTATGAATTACTGGAGCAGATGATACCAACCTTAGTGATGCTACTGTCCACTACCACTTGTGGGGGGAATGCATGCCTTGTAATAAGTCCAATCATTGTTTCTAACAAGCTTTTGGGAACACTTCACTGGCTTCAAAGCAAAGCATGCCTCTCTGCCCCTTATATCAAAGGGACATTGATTTGTTTAAAGACTGCCACTGCTAGAAAGTAGTATTTTTGGCTATTTCTGGACTGCAGTGTATGTGAATGCAGATGATCATATGCATGGATGGAAATACAGAGGGCCTGGAAGCATCTTTCTTGGTTAAATTCCAGCAAATCCACTGAAATGAATCAGTCCATTTCTATCAGTCCTTGGTGGTTCTGTAGTAGCAAAGCATTCTAGGAGTAAACAGTGGTAACTTTGGGACCAGGCAGTATCAACAATAAAAACAAAGTCTACCTGTTGTTTGTAGTCCTGTATCGTTCATATGACCCTAGAGCTTATTTGCAGCCGGGAGTTTTGAGAAATTCAAGAAACACCAGTCTCACCATTCTGCTGGAAACAGATCTCTTCACTAAGTCGATAGTTTTCAGAATTTCTTCTATTGCTCATTGAGATATGTCTTCAGGCACTAAGCCTGCTTCAGTTGTTGCTGATGCTTTATTTGCTCCTCCAACTTACTTGGAAACTGACAATCAGTCCAGAGAATAGACAGGAGATGGACTGCAGGCAATGGTGGTAGGTGATTCCAGTCTCAAAGTGGCTCCACATTTTTGGTCAGAACTTTAAAGGAGCCAAACAAGGTGATGAACTCTATCCCAAAATTCTTGCAGCACTTACATAGCTCCTTTTTAATTCAAACTGAAACTCAGAGTGGATTCACTGCCCCGCAGATGACAGAACCACCAGCTGACTCTGAGTGTAGGCCCTATCTATCATGACTATAAGCTCTTTCAACTAACTATAGGACCTGTTCACAGCTAAGGATCATTGGCCAAAACAAAGAATTCAAGGATCATTGTTTGCCTCTTCTGCACAGCCAGAGTCAGCTAACTTATAGTAGTCAAGAATCCAAACAGGGCTATGTGTGTCTTGGCTATGTTTCTGTTCATAAATCGATTCCTAATTAGTTTTGTATGAAAAATCCCATAGGCAGCAACTATTAGCCACTTGTCTCATGCATCAGGCAAAGAAAAAAAATTAAAACATTTCAAGAAATGAGTTTTGATTATAACAAGCAGACCTTCCTGCAGACATTTATCCTGTATTCTGATGCTTGTCACCACTTCGAATATATGTCTGTAGAGGTTACAAATCTAAATCAGGTCTTTTAAAATACTTTCATGACTTAACTGTCCTTTCCATCTTAGGCTGCTCACATCTAAATTGCTCAGCACAGCTAGAACATGTCAGCTTTTGCATTATTTATAGGTACAGTATTTTTAATTCTACAGAGCAGTGAAAACACATTGATCCTAGCATCATTCTCTCTTGGGATTATTTTATAGTTAACACTGCACCGATTCCTGGCACCACGTGTGAGCTTATCCCTTCTGTCATGTCTGCATTGCCACTCTATTGACTAAAAACCCTTGGTTGCAATTCAAGGCAGGCACTTGGTAAAGTTTGTTACTGCTAAAAATGTTTTCAAAATCCATACATACTTTTTTTAAAAAATCACCCTTCCTGGAGATGATACAGAGTGAAAATCACATACCAACAGAGGTGTTGCTCTAGCCATATAATGAATTTTCTGTTTCTACTATGTTGAGTTGTCCTGTTCATTTTTTCACTGACAAATGAAAAATATTCAGCATTTAATACTGAAGTGTTGGTCCTAAAGCAACTGGAGAGACATCTGCTTTATAACACCCCTTTTAATTTAGAGTTTCTATTTGAAGACTATTACTGTCCTATTTTATTTAAAAATCTACTGAGGCCTAATTTGGCTTGGATCAAATAAAGCTCCCACATTAAACAATAGTTTGTTCTTTGAATGAAAGAGAAGGATTAAGTCCAGAGGCCCTTTCACACTACACAGTTATAGCACTATGATCCACTTTACCTGACATGGTTGCATTCTGTCGAATCCTGGAATTTATAGTTTGGTCAGAGCCACTAGAGGAGTTCTGTGGCTGAGAATTCTAAATATTCCTCCTACACTGAAAATCCCAGAGTGTTGCAATGACAGTTAAAGAGAGAATCATAGTGCTATTATTATGTAGTGTATAAGGGCCCTGAGTAATTGCTAGATTTAAATTTGAAATAGAGTGAAAAACAATTTTGTTCTTTTGTCTCAGTAGCCCGCAGTGTAATCTGCAATCTGCTTTGTACTCAGGAAAGTCTAATCTTATTGGCATTGTGATCTTGTTGTTAACTGCCTTTATGTCGACTTCAGCTCACGATGACCTCTTGAACGTGACACTTCCAAGTGCCCCCTGCCTCATCCTCAACTGCTTTGTTCTGGTCCTACAGGCTCAGAGCTATGGCTTCCTTGATTGAATCTATTCACCTAATATCTGGTCTTCCTCTCTTTCTGCTACCCTCCACCTTTCCTATCATTATTGTCTTTTCTAGTGATTCATGTCTTCTCTTGATGTGTACACCAGTTTAGTCACCCTGGCTTCCAGTGAGAGTTCAGGCTTGATCTGCCCTAGGACCTATTTGTTGTTTTGTTGTTTTGTTGTTGTTGTTGTTTTTGACTGTCCTAAAAGATCTTACTCAGAAATAAGTCTTATTGAGTTCATTGAGGCTTATTCTTGGGAAAATGGTTGTTTATTAATCTTTGTCTTCAGTACAGGGGCCCAAGATGGCCCATGATATAATTTTAAAACAGATAACCATTAGAGCACACCGAAGTTATAATATTAAAATAAAATTATATGAATTATGATATTAAGCAAGTAACCAAATTAAATATATATTATTTTTTAAAATACTTTGAGCAAAGAAAAATAAAATGCATTCCCTCCTGTCTGTGAAAGACCCAGCCTAGTCAGTAGCCAAAGGAATGTCCGATGAACGAGGCTGCTAGATTGTTGGTTTAGACTGCAGCAGAAATTTTGTTCTGAGTATGTATATATATACAAATGGGATTATGCATTAGTCTTTTTGCTATCTCCTACATTCCATCTGAATACTACTGAAAACCACACATTTTGGGGCTTCAACTTCTTCCCCAGTCTTTTTTATTCTGGCCACCGCCGTAGCTTGAATAACATCCAGAATAAGACACTGTGGAGAAAGCAAAAGTTTGTGTACCTCTTCTGGGTTCTATAGCACCAATCATAAAGGAATATTACAAGCACACAATAACAATTTAAGTCGTGTATTTGTGTGTGTGTGTGTGTGTGTGAGAGAGAGAGACAGACAGACAGACAGAGTATACACACAAAACAACCAATAATATATGTTAAATTGAACACATACCCAATGTCCCCAAGGTTCCATGCATTCAATGAGCTGCCAGTGCTGATCTTGACTGGAGAAATAGTTTGTATGAGCTGCTTAGTCAGGGTTGCTAGACTGGCATTTTTTTAAAAAGCCAAATTCCAGAAACCTGACTTTTTAAAAATTTGGTTGGCACCAGAAAATTAATTTGGATTTTTGGGTTTTTCCTGGCTTTTTTACATGCTGCATTTATCTTCATGAAAATTACATACCACCCCTTTTCTAAATAGTTTTCCTTTAAGATAAATATTTCAATCAGTTACAATTGGCAATATTTGAATTTCTGCCAACAAAAAGAGTCTGGGCAAACACACTCCAGAGCTGCACACTGAACACGGTGGACAAGCAACATGTACAGAGCAAGCGTGTGGCTATGCTTGCCATCCAGTTTGTCTGAATCTCATCCTGAATTTCTGAAGTCAAAACGTTTGGCCAAGCGTGCCAGAGCTGCACTCACTCCTTTTCCCTCCTTCTAGTTTGTCTTGGACCTCTGAAGTGTTTGGATGTCAATTTTAATCATACTGTAAAGTAATAACGTTTTATGGTGACACACTGTAACACATTCAGCTGTTTTATAAATCATTTATTTGCAACAGAATATGAAAAATATATTAAAATTTGTTTGGCTTTCCCCCCTAGTATTACTTGGCTATACATTACAGTTTTGATCTGGCAACACTGCTTAGTAGCATAGGAAACAATTTTGGATGCAAATCTTGAAACCATTATTCAAGAGGGAAAGGACCCTCTCCTTTCCATCCCTCCCCTCTTCCTGAATTCAACTAGTAAGAACAGCCCCACTTTTAGAGTTTCCCCACCTGCTGGGTCAAACCAGTAATTCACAGAGTAACACTTGCTCTGAATTCTGTAACGGTTTTATTAGTCCTGATAATCATACTGCCCTACTGTGACTTTTACAGTTTCACTAATGGCTCAATAAAGACAACCTATGATTTTTGTGCATATGGTGCAGTGCTAAAGTATTTCCTGCAAATCTAATAATCCAGCACATGTGGACCTCAAAAGACAGCAGATGTTTTATAGGATTTAAAACTGAAACAGAAATGTTTTTAATGGAGAGCTTTTCATGCTTCTTTAATTGACAGATTCTGCTTATAAGCTGTACACCAGAACTTTAATGCAGTGTCTACAATGCCTGTTTGCAAAAGCATCAGTGTAGGAACACTATTTATTTATTATTAATATTTTTATATTAGATATTTTAATGCTAGATACTAAATTATTAGTCAGTAGTAAGCAGTTTATGTTACCCATTTCCTGCAGCACATAGAAGCCTAACAGCACAATGTATGGTACTGAGTTTGGAATGAAAAACAGTTTGAAAATAATAATAATAATAATAATAATAATAATAATAATAATAATAATAATAATAATATATTTATATTCCACATTTTCCCGGAAGAATCAAGGTGGATTACAACTGAAATGATAATAAAACAATTAACAATATTACAACATAGAATAAAAATACAAAATACAAACAAATATAACTGGGGGAGAGTCACAGGGAGCCATCTCCAGCCCCTTCCCCACCTCTCTTCCTCGTACTGATAGTTCCACTACCTAAAATCAGCATGATATACAAGCTGGCTCCAATGACTGGAAACCCCCACAAAGTGTAGAGAAAGGAAAGTGGCTTGGACAATGTGGGACATGTTGAGAAGTAAATGCAAACCATTTGTGTTTATAAACATCAGTTTGGCACATCCCACTTTTGAATGTATTTATTTTAAATATCTGTAACCTGGCTTTTCATCAATAAAGTGCTTCTAAAGATAATTACTGGTAGAAAATAAAGAAGAACACACAATGCATTTAAAATATTTCAGTTTAGATTGCTCCCTGATCAATAGCCTGTTCTCTCCCTTCCCTTTTGATTTCTTATTCTTTTCCCTGCAACAGTTAATCTGGTGGCTGCTGAGTAGATTCAACCCTCCTTAGGGATTTTTTTTTCTTTTGAGTCCTCAACTCCCCATTAGGTTTCTCCTCCCCCAAAGATTTCTACTGTAAGCTGTCTTTTATCCAAGCCACCGATACTTGCACTCTCTGTGTTATTGATTCTGGTTGCCTAATAAGCAGTGCCATTTGCAGCTCAGACCCTTTAAATACAGGAAATGTTACATCAAATCAAAAGTTGAGCATGGAGCATTAAGCAGCAAGACAAAGAGAATAAGCATTTTTCTCATCCTCTTTTTTTTTAAAACCCAAAATGTAAAGGTTGCTCTTGCACCTGCTCATCCGAAATGCAGTGGCTCCTTGTTATCCATTGGGGGTCAGTTCCAGGATCCTCTGAGAATAACAAAATATGTGGATGCTCAAGTCCCGTTAAATATAATGGCATAGGAAAATGATGCCCCTTATTAAAAATGGCAAAAATCAAGGTTCGCTATTTGGAAGTTATACTTTTGGGGAATATTTTCAAGTCATGGATGCCTGAATCCAATGATAAAAAACCTGTAGATAAAGAGGGCTGACTGTACAACTGTCTTGATATTGTAGAAGAATATTGCATACCCTCTGGCTGTCCCAATTTTTCAACTGAATTTAAAACGTCCTGGTTTCTCCCTCCTCCTCCCACTTCTTCCCTTTGTCCTCAGCTTATTTCAGTTGTTCCAAATCAAGTTCAAAATACAAAAGTAGTTTTCACTCAGTTAACTCAGCAAAGAGGAGAAAGGGGCATGATCTTGACTTTCCCAGTAGAGTCAGGTAAAAGCAAACAGCTTCAGCTTCTCTTAGCTTACGTATTTTTCACATTAATAACTTTTGCCATCTTGTCCACACTCTGCTCTTGTTTGCCCACACATGTTCCATGAACAGGTGCAAGATTGCCATCCCATCAATTTCACCAAGTTTTGTCAAGAAATCGGAAAAGCTATCCATCTTAATATGGGCATTTAACCTGCTCTGAAAGGCTTAAGAGAGCTGCAAATGTTTGCTAATTCTGACAAAGAAACCAGGACTGAGTACTAATTTTCAGCCCCTGGTGATTGGGAAAGGGATGAATACCTCCACAGAATTCCACACTTGGGAGGGTCCACTCATAATCCTGATTTACCCAAAAAATTAATCATAGAATCATAGAGTTGAAAGGGATCCCAAGGGCCATCCAGTCCAACTTCCTGCTATGCAGGAATACACAATGAAAGCACTCCTGACAAATGGCCATCTAGATGGTGTTTAAAAACCACCAAAGAAGGAGACTCCACGACTCTCTGAAGCAGAGTATTCCACTGTCAGGTAGCTCTTACTGTCATGAAGTTCTTCCTAATGTTGAGGTGGAATTTATTTTACTGTACTTTGAATCCATTACTCCAGGTCCTATTCTCTGGAGCTGCAGAAAATGTACGTGGCCCATGTTTCCCATCAAGTCTCTCTCTCTCTCTCTCTTTATTCTGAGTAGATTTGCAAGTTCATATTTCATGGTTTTAGGATTCTGTGCTCAGATCCTTTATTCATCCTAAGCTCTAGTTGCACAGAAGAGTTCTTCCAAAGTAAAGTACTGGTGGTGTGTTTTACACACTGCTGTTTGCAAGCTATTCTAAGTGTATAAATGATGTCTGAACATGAAATATGAAGTAGGCTTTGTAAATCAAGGGTTCTGTTGTGTATATAATTCTGTTTGCATGATATTGTCTCCTAACCTAACATTAGATACATCGCTTAGGCGGGATACACACCGCCATATAGTACGTATTGTATACGTACTAGGGTTAGGAAGGGGCGGTGCTTCCGCACCCCCCTAACCCTAGTACGTATACAATACGTACAAGATGGCGCCGGCCCTTCTACATGGCCGGCGCCATCTTTACGTACTGGACGCATAGCGTCCAGACGTGTCGCGGCGCTAATGACGTAGCGAATGCACCCTTGGCGCTTCGCTACGTCATCCGTGCGCCGCAGAAAGAAGCTCCGAAATGGAGCTTCTTTTTTGCTCCGCGCTGGAGCCGCGCGGTTTGGATGCTGCGGCTCCCTCGCGGAGCAAATGGCGCCGGCGGGGGAACGCCGCAAAGCGGCGGTTTGTATCCCGCCTTAGAATATTTAGAGACAACAAGCTTATTTTTTAAAAAAACAAACAAACAACAAATACATTGCATTCTGACTTTATTCCTGAGTAAGTTGTTCATTTTCAATGAATGCATCATCAGGAAAACAATAGTTAAACCCATTATGCATCTGACTTTGAGGGAGAATGTGCTGATTCACTAGAAACCTCTTTCGTAGTACTCCAATAACAGCTTTGAGGTAGTGAGCGTATTGCCTTCCTATGCACAATACATTCTCTCTCTCTGCCTCAAGGTGAAAAATTAAAGTTAACAATGCAAACTCAGCACTTTCTTTATCTCTTTCAATATTTTTTCAATAGGAGAGTCAAGTGTAAAGGCAGCATCCTCTTGCATTTACTGTATCTGAACAAAGCTCAGGGAGATGAAACGTATTTGTATTGGCTTGTAATCCTTTATGCTCTTATCACAGTGGATGCTTTGCCTGAAGGAAAACAAATATGTAATACACTTTTATATTTTAGGACAGTGTGTTGGTAGAATGGAGGACAAATATTACAATTCACAGAGAAAGCATTTGTCGTATGGTCTTTGTGTTACAAAGGGAGTTATGTTCTCCCTTCAAAAAGCAGTATGTAAAGCCCTGGAGAACTATGAGATGTTATTTGATTCATTACATTTTGGAAATCTGGGTGAGGATTCAAAGAATTATGAAAGTAGTTTTGTGAGTCCAAGCAAGTTTTAGACTTGTTCTTCTCAAATAGCATACTCCTGTATGTCAGATGGTAAACTGCTTTTGAAAGTGAGTTACATGATCTGTAATCCTATATGCGATTTACATGGAATTGAGTCTCATTTAATTCTGTTCAGCATACTTGTATAGGGTTGTTTTGTACATGGCTTTTAAAAATTTATTTCTATAGTCAAAAGTTTTTTTCTCACCAAAAATTCTTACAATAAAATCAAAATTTTAAAAAGTCATTTAATAGGAAAAAAAGCAATTTTTTTTGTAGAAGGAGATTTACAGTTAAGATTAAGATGATGTATCCAGAAAAATACAATGGTTACTCAGATGTAGAAACACAAGTCATAATCCAAAGAACCACAGCTGTATGTATGCAGGTTGAAAAAGAGTTTGGGGCAAGTGTTTCTCAAACATTATTTCTCCATTCACCATAGTACATGGATTTTGAAATGGAGTATGTTTGTGTTTCAAAAATAACTGTGACATGGCCACAGGGACTAACCATTCAAAAAAGAGAAAGATACCAGCAGTACCAGTCAACTAACACAAGTCCTTCCATAAGCCTAAACAGCTTCTTTAATCCTAGCTCTTGTGATGATCAAGAATGTATGTTATATTGTACCACATAACTGCCACACACATCTAGATAAGATATGATAGCCAAAAGGAGGTGAAATTGTGGCAGTCATAGTTCCCAGAGATGGAGAAGAAAATGCAATTCTTTTAGGAATAATATAAAGTTCAAAGGTTAGTGGAAAGGTCTTATTGTTTGTGGAGGGAGAGAGAAGCTGGCTCTTGGTGGTATTTGCACCTTTCAAAAAATCAGATAAATGAACCTAAATTAGAATGGTATGGCAGACAAGTGCTTAGTCTGTAAAGTATTTTAGGAAAACTTGAAGAGTCACAAAATTGCATCAGTGTTATGAAGGGAAATGGTTGCTACTGCACTAACTGTCAATATTCAGTTACTGTCTCCCTTGAGATGCATGTGACACTGTAGCGAATATATTGTTATGTGCTGCCAAGTTGACATTGGCTTATGATGACCCTACAAATGAGAGACCTCCAATAGCCCCTGTAATCAACTGTCCTGCTCAGGTCTTGCAGATTCAGAACTGTGCCTTCCTCAATTGAATCAGTAGTGTGATCGTCCTGTTTTCCTACTGTAGTGTGATCCTCCTCTTTTCCTACTGTTTTGCACCTTAGCAACCACAATTGTCTTCTCCAAAGTGTCATGCTGTCCTATCATAGGGTGAAAATTATAAGTGGGCACATTATTGAGAGGAAGAATTTGTACTTCACTTGATGTAAGACAGAATGTTTTCAATGCTGTTAAATTGCAATATCTTTCCAACAGAAGCATAGCCTTGAAGAAAGATTCCTTGACTTCATGAGATAAAATTATAAAATGAATGGGTTGAGCTTTTTAAAATGGATAATATTAAAAGGAATTTATGACCAGTTGATAGCAAGTGAGGCCTTTCGATACAAACACCAGTACTAGGGAGAAGAAAAGGACTCGATTTCTGGACATGGAAAAAGGCACATCTTGAGCTAGTTCAAGATAATTTGCAATATAGATGCATGCTATTATTCCATCCAGTAATGAGGGAAATATTTTTTTAAAAAAAAACCCCAAACAACCTTAAGTAAGCTTCCTCATTCTACACTGGTTGAATTGATATTGGTTGTATTGTTCATCTGAATAATTCAACAGATACTGACATTGCTAGCTGCCCCATGCTGAGAGCATAACCTTTGCCACCTTACCTCACCATGGGTTCATCAGCTTATAAAGTATCCAAAACAAACCCAAGATTAATGCAAATGTGAACACGCATATTGTGTGCCCATACTGACCCTCAGAAAATTTTGTAAAAGCTAAAACAATCAGGAAAAGCTCTAGCAGTGATTATAATATTTCAGTTTTACTATAGTAACGCTAGTGACAAGTGAGCTGCCCTTGGTTTTGTGTGGAATAAGGTTCTACCTTGTAATGGTGGTGCATTGCATGTTAATCGTGCTGTCTATGAATATACACATCATTGCAGTGCCTCTGGAAACTGTCACTTGGTTTGGTATCACATAAATGCTAAACAGTGCACAGCTTGGGCAGTCTCCACATCTATTTCTTCACACAACAAATATTGCTTTGTAAATGAAATCTCCATTTAAAAAGTATCACAGTAAAGGTCTAACATTAAGTACAGTCAGCTCTCCCTACCCATGGATTTTTTATTCATGGATTCAAGCATCCATGGTTTTAAAAATATTTTTAAAAAATATAAATTCCAAAAATCAAACCTTGATTTTGCTGTTTCATATATGGGACGGCATTTTACTATGCCATTGTATTTAATGGGACTTGAACATCCATGGATTTTGTTATCCACAGGGAATCCTGGAACCCAACCCCAGCGGGTATCAAGGGCCCACTGTAATTTCTGTGCATACATCTTAGAAAACATCAGACTTTTGGCACCTGCATCTGCTGAAGCCTGGCTGTTTTGGCCAGAGCCTTTTTAACATTCTGAGCCAAAGAAGAACTGGAAGCGGTACCTAATGGAAGCCAATATTGTATACAGCAGGGGTGGACAACTGTGAAAGGCTAGGGGGTCATATCAGCTTCCTAGGAGATCATGGAGGGTTGCACTCTGCAAAACTTTTGTTTTGCTACACCCTCTAGAGAGTGTGGATGTCCTTTTCACAATGTTTTATGTCCCACTGGGCCCTTTTAGGATGGGGGGAGCCTTTTTTAAAATAACAGAAAGTTAGCATAAGGTCACTTTCGGTTCACTTCCTTTTTTAAAAAAAAAATTGGCCCAAAGGGGCCAAAAACATGTCAAAAATCCTCATGCCTTTGAGGACATTTGGGAGCAAAGATTATTTTTTATCCCTTGGGACGGCATGCAGCCTATGTGAAGCACCTTGCCTACCCCTGATATAAACGGAGGACTGCTAGTGCAGTGGATTTTCTCAGGGTGTATTCCTGCAAACAACTTCATGTACTCTCTCAAATTCTGCTTTGGAGGGTTCCACCTGGGATCCCCTGTTCTGAGATGGGAGATGGATTAATCCCTACTTGATTCCACAACTAGAATTTCTGCCAGTGAAAAATGTCTCTCTCTCTGTCCAGGACAGGACAGGACAGGACTCTTACACCTTTAATATTTATCTAAAATGAGGTGTGTGTGTGTGTATTTTTCAAGAATAGCTTGCATGACAAGTCACACTTGGTGAAATCTCCCCTTTTGCTAAAGATGTAAAATGTGGCTGCCCGACTGTGTGGGCTGGCTGCTTTGCCACTGGGAGCAGGCGTGGCTCCCTGGCCCCAACTTCCTGGTTGGGGCCGTCCTCTGCCCTGATTGGTGGGCTGGGCGGAAGGGCCTGCCCCTTCCGCCCGCACCGCTCTGTAGGGGCGGAGGAAGCCTCTATGGTGAGCCTTCAGTCCTCAAGGGCAGATCATTGGTTGGGCTGCCCTGGAGGAGGAGCCTCACCATGGGGTGAGGAGGCGGGGCCTTGGCCTATTTAAGGGCCATGCGACGAGGCCCTGCAGCCATTTGCAGCTCGGCTCTCCCACCCACCACCGCTTGGGTGCTTGGGGTTTTCTGTCACAACTTGAGGCAGTAGCATAGGCCAGGATCTGGTTGGTTTGGTTACCAGGGCTAAGGAGCACTGGTTTGGGAGTCAATAGGGACCCAGGGGCGAGCTGGGCATGCGTTGTGGCCATTGCGGGGGCCACAACATGGTTAAGCCACCCGGTGACTAGGGGCTTGGAGAACAAGAGAGCGCCTAGTGTGATGGCGGCTAGTTGGCGTTCCTTAGCCCTTAGGTCATCTCAACGCCTGGCGGTCACCAGGTATGCTGCTTATCGATTAACCGTGGGGTTATTCGATGCTTCAGATCCTGACCTTATGCTTTGTGCCAACCCTTCTGTTCTTGTTTGCTGTGCTAATAAAGTTGTGGCCTTTCATCCAACTTGGTTTCATGTGCTTTTTAGTGCCGGCCTCTCAGGCAAAACCCCTATCATATTTTGCACCTGGCTACTTTAGTGCTACCTTGGGGTATAGGTGATCATTTGTTCTGGTGTCAAATTTCCTCCAGCTGGAGAGCTCAAATGTTTGGGAAGACTGTGGTAATATATTCAAACCTCTCCCACATGAGGATTAAAGGGGCTATCCACATAGGCCAAAAGGTGTATTTCAACCCCTCCCCCCAGCCTCACTTCTTCCTTTCAGATGATGCAGACCAATACCCTTAGACCAGGATTAGGCAGACTGGATGCTGATCCAACAGTCTTGGTACAATCCTGGCTCAAAGAGGCCATTTTTGTTGTTAACCACCCTTGGGTTGATCTTGACCCATGGCAATTCTGTGGATGAG
>NC_056523.1:114958810-114969311 GCF_019175285.1 Sceloporus undulatus | reverse complement strand
ACATCTCCAAGACTCCCTGTCCTTCACTGCACTGCTTAATTCCTGCAAACGTATACCCATTACTTCCTTAATGGAGTCTATCCACATCTCCAAGACTCCCTGTCCTTCACTGCACTGCTTAATTCCTGCAAACGTATACCCATTACTTCCTTAATGGAGTCTATCCACCTAGCACCCTCTCTTTCTACATCACTCTACCTTTCCTAGCATTATTGCTAGAGGCCATAGCATGGGTCAAAAAGACCTGCTGTTTTGCTTTTCAGGAAACTCCACAGCAACACTCAGCAGACTGGAAAGCTCTGTGTGCCCCTTACCTTCCTCTACCTTTTGCGACTAGTGCAAAGACTCACATCACAGTCTCTGACAAGAAAAGGGAGCACCTGGCCACTTGGGAGTAGCTATGTGTCCTGTTTCCATGACAAAGGCCTTGATGGTGGTCTTCTCAGTAGATGATACAGTGGCGGAAGGTAAGGAGCATGCGACTTTTGCAGGTCCATGGCACAGTGGTGAGCGGGCTTGTAAACACTTGCCCATCCCCATTCCACCCTGAGGGCTGACCTGAGTCAGGATAGCACAGGCTTGGCCCATCTACTCAGCCCACATGAATAGTATTGAGTGTCCTATAGTACAGTTATAAAGGAAAAAAGGACTTATGGGTTCCTAGGACTGGAGCCTAAATTTTATTGCAGGTGAATCTAAAAATGCTAAGAAGTTGAAGAACTCTCTCACTTTCCATATAGATATAAACTTTTAATGGGTCATAGCTGGAAAGCTATAAAATTAAACCAACATTCAGTTTCACATAGTTGTAAATGGGATGGAATGAAGCAAATCACTGAAAAGGCAGGACAGAATGGATTCCACGTAGAGTTTTTCCCCCCAAGAGCAATATTGAAGTGAAAGCACCTATTCACTTTACAACAGATGATATGACATTAAAAGTTTCATAAGGAAGAATTTTTCCCTACGAAGAAAACAGTCCATTCAAATTAAATCACTTCATCATTCTGATGGCTACATGACAAGTCTTGCCAAAGTTCATACATCAGACATCTGTACCTCTGAAAAATTTCACGTTCGTAATGGGCTGTCATTTGAGTGTCTAATTTCATTTAGTAGTGTATTCCCTTTGTCAATTGTTAGATTGTCTGATGTTTGTCAAACTAAGCCTATCATTCTTCTCTGAAATGTGACCTTTTTACCATTCTTGCCATCGTCTCTTTGTTTGTCAAGGTTCCCAACAATATACTGGACACAGAGGAAGAAAATATGCATCATAATCCTTCCAGTGTTGTATAGGTTACTCTCTGAGGAAGTAAACTGAAACCTATGAAAGCTCATGCTGCCAACTTCTTTGTGTCAGATAGTCTCAAGAGTGCTACAAGACCTCTCTTGATATGTTACTATCTTTATATGTTCCAAATTTATTCTGCTTGTAGTTTTCAGCTAGCTATTTATAATATCTATCTATCTATCTATCTATCTATCTATCTATCTATCTATCTATCTATCTATCTATCTATCTATCTCCTATCTTTCACCCAAGTTGGGACCCAAAGCGGCTTGCAATACACACACACACACCACACACCACACACATACATATACCATTTTTGCAGTGATGATGAAACTGGATTTTAGCTGGGCCAGATTTAATGCAAAAGCGTCCCTCGCTCTGTGTCAGCTATTCTCATGAAAATAGTTTAAGTATCAGGACAGAGGGGTATGTCAAAAACTATTAATCTGATCAGATATTTTCCCCATTGTTCTTGTGCTGAGAAATATTTAACTAGAGACAGTGTCTGGGTGTTAAACCAGTGTACATGAAAAGGATCCAGGGGTTTTAGTAGAGCACGTGAAACATGAGTCAACAATGTGATGTGTTAGTCAAAAAATTCAACACGGAGAAATGTAAGGTACTGCACTTAGGGCGGAAAAATGAAATGCACAGATATAGGATGGGGGACACCTGGCTGTAGAAGACTACATATGGAAGGGACTCATCCAAATCCTCAAGGTCTAGCAAATTCTTCACTTGCCTCGAAGACAATTTCATTGTCCAAAAGGTGGTAGAGGCAACAAGGGGATCACCTATTTTAGACCTGGTCCTAACCAACAGGGATGACCTAGTTAATGGGGTGCAAGTGGTGGGATCATTAGGTGGGAGTGATCATGTTCTCCTGGAGTTTGTTATACAATGGAAAGGAGAAACCAGGCATAGTCAGACACACATTCTAGACTTTACGAAAGCTGATTTTAGTAAACTTAGAGAAATACTGGGGGTGATCCCATGGTCAGGAATACTAAAAGTGAAGGGAGTTCAGGACGGATGGGAGTTTCTCAAAAGGGAGATACTGAAGGCACAGTTTAAAACAGTTCCAGTGAGGAAGAAAAATGGGAGATGTTTCAGGAAACCAGGATGGAAGTCTAAGGAACTTTCAACTGAGCTAAGTTGTAAATGAAACATGTATAAGAAATGGAAAAATGGGAAAATGGGGGGGGGGGGAATGGGGAATTCACCAAAGGGGAATTCAAACAAATAGCTAGCATGTGTAGAGGTAAAGTCAGAAAAGCTAAAGTGCAGAACGAACTCAGGCTTGCTAGAGAAGTTAAGCACAATAAAAAGGGCTTTTTTGGATATGTCTGTAGAAAAGGGAAGAAGAAGGAAACGGTAGGGCCACTGCATGGAGAAGATGGTAAAATGATAACAGGGGACATAGAAAAAGCAGAATTACTCAACACCTTCTTTGCCTTAGTCTTCTCAGAAAAGTCAAAGGGTGCTCAATCTGAGGAAAATGGAGCAGAGGACAGAATAGGGGAATTTCAGCACAGAATAAGTAAAGAGATAGTAGAGGAATACCTGGTTAATTTAAATGAATATAAGTCTCCAGGACCAGACAAACTACATCCAAGAATATTAAAAGAATATTAAAAGAAGCCATTGGCAATAATCTTTGAGAACTCCTGGAGAACAGGAGAAGCCCAGCAGACTGGAGGAGGGCAAACTTTGTCCCCATCTTCAAAAAGGGGAAGAAAGAGGATCCCAACAATTATCATCCAGTTAGTCTGACATCAATACCAGGAAAAATTCTAGAGCATATCATTAAACAGAGAGTCTGTGAACATCTAGAAGGCAATTCTGTAATCCCAAAGAGTCAACATGGGTTTCAGAGAAATAAGTCATGCCAGACAAACCTAATATCTTTTTTTTTAATATAAAATTACCAACTTGGTAGATGAAGGGAATGCTGTGGATATAGTATATCTTGATTTCAGCAAGGCCTTTGACAGGGTTCCCCATGACATTCTTGCAAACAAGCTATTGAAATGTGGGTGAGACAAAGTAACTGTTACATGGATTTGTAATTGCTTGACTGGCCGAACCCAACAGGTGTACAACAATAGCTCCTTTTCATCCTGGAGAGAAGTGACCAGTGGGGTCCCACAGGGCTCTGTCCTGGGCCCAGTGCTATTCAACATCTTTAGTATTAACAATGAAGTGATAAATGGTTTGGTACAACTTTGCTCAGCACAACGGATCCCTTCGTCAGTGCAGTGACTGTAACACAAAACACTATCATACTGCCCCTTGATCAGTTCTATTATAGTGAAGTCTGCATTTTGAAAAGACAATGTGTCCTTAGGTACTAATTGTGTAGTAACTTTCTCTGTGTGGATATTTTACAAATGTCAATGGGGGGCAGTGAAAAAGCAGAGTGGCTAATGTTTATGAAATGAATAAATTATATTATGTTTTCTTTATTGAAAGATAATGCCCATGGTCCAACTTTGGAAGGCATACAAAAATGCTTCCAAATCTTTTCTCACTGCTATGCCTAGCATTGTATTGTCGGCTGCTCCCCAGTTTCCTGTAAGGGTCAGGCACAACTTTTCCCCCCAGAAGATCAGAACCAGACAGCACCTATTTATATGATGACTGCCTTAAATTATTGGCTTAATGAGCTGCCATGTCTTTTCCAGGAAAGCAGAGTAGCAGCACTTGTTCCAGTTCTGATAGTCATGTTTATCTCTTCTGTAATTATAGTAAGCAGTGTTGTTTACATGTTATGTACATTGTACAAACAGTGGCTATGCTAATTTAAACTATATCTCATATAGGTAGTTGGTAAATAATTGGTAAATAAATAGAATCGATTCATAACTGTATGGTAAATTAGTAAATAAATAGGATACGTTCATAGCTGTGTGCATTTCATATTGCTAGACATTAGGTAGGCAGCTATTGCTAATGAGCTAAGAGTGGATCTAAATAATTGAAGACAATATTTCTGCCTGGTTGATCAATTAAACAAAACCTATAATCTTTTACAAATAAGTGTATAGCAGTATCTTGGGAAACAACTTGAATATAAAAAAATATTCTGCTGTATTCACATGAACAAATAATTGTGCAGCAGACTTAAAAGACGAGGTCCTATTTTCTGTGTTGAGTACTAATTAGAACATATTGCATAAAGGAGACTAAAAAATATTTGCCCTATTAATGTGCTATTAATTATATAAGTATATGTTGTTGCCAATATGTATTCTGACTTATTATCCATAGTTTATTTTTTGATCTCATATTTGAAATGATAAAATCTCATTGTGCCTATGGATTAATTTTAAATCTCTCTCTCTCTCTTTCTCTCGCCTTCTTCTCCTTCTTCTCTTTAGAGTGTTCCTGAGAGCCATCAACAAATTTTCTGAGACTATGAACCAAAAGTTTCTGGAAAATATGGACTTTGAAGAACAAGTGAGTGGTTGCTTGATTTTATTTGCCATTTATTATAGTGCTACAAAAACAAATAGTAGTAATAGTTGTACTAGTGGATGTAATAAAAATGTGGGCTGCTGTACTCCAAATATGGACAAAATTGGACTGGTAAATAAGAGGGACTGAAATCTAAAACTAATGTAGCAAATCAATTCAAGTTGTTTTGCTGCTAGAAGACTCCATCTCCATGGACTGAAACCCTATATGCAGTCAGCCCCCCCTCCCCCATAATCACGGCCTTGAGACTCACAGTTTTGATTATACATGAGAGCAGTTCCTGCTACAGAGAGGAGGAGGAGAGAGGAGATCTATAGCAGAGGCGGAGTTGATTGAGCTCACTGTCGCAAATTATTGAAACATCAGGGGCTTTAGCGGTATTTTCTGGAGGATTTTTTTTAGGAGGAAGCCCACAATCCTGTTCCAGTAATTTCCTAAGACTTTTCAGTATGGACACTGGCGGAACCACGGCAGTTACCTGCAACACTTGTGAGATGTTTGTCTTCTTGCCTACAGAAGTGGAGAACTTCACATGCCAAAGTGCAAGTTGGTAGCCCTCTTAGAGGAGAAAGTGCAGCAGTTGGAGTCCAGAGTAGCTACACTTCAGCATATTAGGGAGCAGGAGTGTAGCTACTCTGGACTCCAACTGCTGCACTTTCTCTGCACTTTCTCTGCACTGGACACAACAGAACTAACAATCCTGGATGAGTACCATGCAGAGGAAGTTGCTGGCGTGGAGGAGGTCACTTCACATACACAGGAGGCAGACAGCTGGAGGAATGTCACACAGAGAAGTAGGCCAAGAAGGGATTGTTCACGGAGCTTGCAGCTAGAGAATCGATTCGAAGCTCTTTCCCTTACCAAGGAGGATGAAGAAGAGCAGCATGGAAAGACTTTAGGGAAAGAGCAGGCAAGCCTGAGAGTCCCACCCAAGGGAACAGTCACTGCTAAGCCTCGGAGGAGGCATGTGGTCGAAGTGGGGGACTCCTTGCTGAGGGGTACAAAAGCAGTGATTTGTAGGCCTAACAAGATGTCTCGAGAGGTGTGTTGTCTCCCAGGGGCAAAGATCTGTGATGTGACAGAGAGGCTGACAAGACTGGTCAAGCCTACTGACAAATACCCCTTCCTTTTGGTCCACGTGGGAACCAATGATACTGCAAGACACAGCCTTCAGAACATCAGAAGGGATTATGAGGCGCTTGGTAGGAAGCTAAAAGGAATGGATGTACAGGTTGTCATCTCGTCTCTTCTGCCAGTTGAAGGGCACGGTCCAGGAAGGGAGAGGAAAATAGCGGATGTGAACAACTGGCTTCGCAGATGGTGCCGCCGAGAACTATTCGGATTCTTTGATCATGGGCTGCAGTTCCATGAGGAGGGACTTCTTGCAATGGACGGGTTGCATCTCACGACAGTTGGAAGAAATGTTTTTGCCAACAGTCTCAAGAACTTGATCAGGAGGGCTTTAAACTGAGTTCCGTGGGGAAGGAAGACAATATTAAGGAAGGCGAAAGGGCTGGAGAAAATAGTCAAACTGACATAGAGGAAACAAGAAAAAAAGTGCAAGGACCCAACAGTGGGAGGCAAAAAAAACTTGCACGAGCAGCAAGTAAATGGGACCCATGGTCTGCGATGTCTCTACACTAATGCACAGAGCAGGGGAAATAAGCAAGATGAACTTGAACTCCTAGTACAACAAAGCAAATATGATATAATAGGCATCACTGAAACCTGGTGGGATGAGTCTCATGATTGGAATGTGGAAATAGAGGGGTATAACCTTTTTAAGAGAAATAGGCCAAACAGGAAAGGAAGAGGAATAGCACTATATGTCAGAGATATTTACACCAGTGAAGAGATCCAGGACATCAATCATGGAAGCCAGGTGGAGAGCATCTGGATAAGAATCAAAGGGGAGGGAAACAACAAGGATGTTACGGTGGGAGTCTACTACAGACCCCAAGTCAGACTGAGGAATTGGATGATGTCTTTCAAGAACAGATGACCACACAGTCAGAAAAGAGAGATGTAGTAGTGATGGGCGACTTCAACTATCCTGATATTTGCTGGAAGTCAAACTCAGCAAAACCCTCAAGGTCTAGCAAATTCCTCACTTGCCCGGAAGACAATTTCATGGTCCAAAAGGTGGAAGAGGCAACAAGGGGGTCAGCTATTTTAGATCTGATCCTAACCAACAAGGATGACTTGGTTAATGGGGTGCAAGTGGTGGGATCCTTAGGTGGAAGTGACCATGTTCTCCTGGAGTTTGTTATACAGTGGAAAGGAGAAGCCAGGCATAGTCAAACACGCATCCTAGACTTTAGGAGAGCGGATTTCAGTAAACTTAGAGAAGTATTGAGGGTGATCCCGTGGTCAGAAGTACTAAAAGATAAGGGAGTTCAGGATGGATGGGAGTTTCTCAAAAGGGAGATACTGAAGGCACAATTTCAAACAGTTCCAGTGAGAAAGAAAAACGGGGGGTGTCTCAAGAAACCAGGATGGATGACTAAGGAACTTTCAACTGAGCTAAGTTTTAAACTGAACATGTATAAGGAATGGAAAAAGGGGGAAATCACAAAAAAGGAATTCAAAGAAATAGCAGGCATATGTAGGGGTAAAGTCAGAAAAGCTAAAGCACAGAATGAACTCAGGCTTGCTAGAGACGTTAAGCACAATAAAAAGGGCTTTTTTGGATATGTCCGCAGCAAAGGGAAGAAGAAGGAAATGGTAGGGCCACTGCGTGGAAAAGATGGCAAAATGCTAACAGGGGACAGGGAAAAGGCAGAATTACTCAACACCTTCTTTGCCTCAGTCTTCTCAGAAAAGGAAAAGGGTGCTCAATCTGAGGATAATGGAGCAGAGGACAGAATAAGGGAATTTCCACACAGAATAAGCAAAGAGATAGTAGAGGAATACCTTGTTAATTTAAATGAATATAAGTCTCCAGAACCAGATGAACTACATCCTAGGGTACTAAAAGAACTGGCAAATGTAATATCGGAGACATTGGCAATAATCTTTGAAAACTCCTGGAAAACAAGAGAAGTCCCAGCAGACTGGCGGAGGGCAAACGTTGTCCCCATCTTCAAAAAGGGGGAAAAAGAGGATCTCAACAATTATCATCCAGTTAGTCTGACATCAATATCAGGAAAGATTCTGGAGCAGATCATTAAACAGAGAGTCTGTGAACATCTAGAAGGCAATGCCATAATCACAAAAAGTCAACATGGGTTTCAGAGAAACAAGTCATGCCAAGCAAATCTAATCTCTTTCTTTGATAAAATTACCAGCTTGGTAGATGAAGGGAATGCTGTAGATATAGTATATCTTGATTTCAGTAAGGCCTTTGACAAGGTTTCCCATGACATTCTTGCAAACAAGCTTGTAAAAGGTGGGCTAGACAAAGTAACTGTTACATGGATTTGTAATTGGTTGACTGGACGAACCCAAAGAGTGCTCAACAATGGCTCCTTTTCATCCTGGAGGGAAGTGACCAGTAGGGTCCCACAGGGCTCTGTCCTGGGCCCAGTGCTATTCAACATTTTTATCAATGACTTGGATGATAGAATTGGGAGCATACTTATCAAATTTGTAGATGACACCAAATTAGGAGGAATAGCTAATACCCCAGAGGACAGGATCAAAATTCAAAATGACCTGAATAGACTAGAAAGCTGGGCCAAAGCTAACAAAATGAAATTCAACACGGAGAAATGTAAGGTACTGCACTTAGGGCAGAAAAGTAAAATGCACAGATATAGGATGGGGGACACCTGGTTGAATGAAACTACATGTGAAAGGGATCTGGGAGTCCAAGTAGACCACAAGTTGAACATGAGTGAACAGTGCGATGCGGCAGCTAAAAAGGCCAATGCAATTTTGGGCTCCATCAATAAAAGTATAGTATCTAGATCAAGAGAAGTAATAGTGCCACTGTATTCTCCTTTGGTTAGGCCCCACCTGGAATGTTGTGTCCAGTTCTGAGCACCACAATTTAAAAAGGATGTTGAGAAACTGGAGCGTGTCCAAAGGAGGGTGACTAAAATGGTGAAAGGTCTGGAAACCCTGCCCTATGAGGAACAACTCAGGGAGCTGGGGATGTTTAGCCTGGAGAAGAGAAGGTTAAGAGGGGATATGATAACTCTGTTTAAATATTTGAAAGGATGTCATGTTGAGGAGGGAGCAAGCTTGTTTTCTGCTGCTCCAGAGAACAGGACCTGGAACAATGGATGCAAGCTACAGGAAAAGAGATTCCACCTCAACATTAGGAAGAACTTCCTGCCAGTAAGGGCTGTTCGACAGTGGAACACACTCCCTTGGAGTGTAGTGGAGTCTCCTTCCTTGGAGGTCATTAAGCAGAGGCTAGATGGTCATCTGTCGGGGATGCTTTGATTGTGATTTCCTGCATGGCAGGGGGTTGGACTGGATGGCCCATGCGGTCTCTTCAAACTATGATTCTAGGTTAAAGCCGAAAAGTCTCGGAGGCACCAAGGCACCTCTTGCCTTTTTCTCCCCATTTTATCCCTGGGATGCCCAAGAAGTGGATCGGGGAGGAGAAGGGGCATGGTGCCAATTAAAGGGACAGGAGGGTGGGAAGAAAAAGGAGTGTGCACCCCTGCTCCTCTTCCCCCACTTAGCCTTCCCTTTAACTGGCTTCTGAGTGATGGGTGGAGTTATTCACAATTTTTTCATTTTCACAAGGGTCTCATTCCCCTAACCCCTGTGAATATGGAGGGAGGGCTGTATACTAATTCATACATCTTTCTTTCTTTTGGAACATGGGAAGTTTCAGGCATGTGTTATTTATTTATTTATTTATTTATTTATTTATTTATTTATTTAGAGTTGTGAAGGTTTGATAGATATGCTGGGTTGTGTACAGGATGGGGCTTCTATAACTTTAATCCTGACCAGATCATGGAGTGGGATGAACAAAACCCATTATTAGCTCTACTCAGAGTACTTCCAGTGAAATCATTGGGACATAATGAACATTAATATATTAAGAATTGTCGATTTTAGTGGGTCTATGGTAGGTAGAATCAATATTGGATTCAACACAATATGTGTAGAACAGGCAGGCAAAATACAGCCTCTAGGGCCATTTTTGTAGCCCTAGGGCAGTGATGGTGAACCTTTTA
This sequence comes from Sceloporus undulatus, assembly GCF_019175285.1. Lineage (NCBI taxonomy): Eukaryota > Metazoa > Chordata > Lepidosauria > Squamata > Phrynosomatidae > Sceloporus > Sceloporus undulatus. The sequence continues at coordinate 114,959,399 of NC_056523.1, read as the reverse complement.
CAGACCGAGTGCCCAAACTGCAACCCAGACCCCACTTATTTATTGCAAAGTGCCACGTCTCTCTGGCTTTCTAGTAAGAAACTCTGGCAAACTCTGTGCTAGGGCAACAGCATGTGTGCCCACAGAGAGAGCTCTGAGTGCCACCTCTGGCACGTGTGCCATAGGTTTGCCATCACTGCCCTAGGGCCTTTGCAGCCCTAGCATCTCTTTCTGCCCCAATCCCCACCAGCCATGCCTTCTGGGAAACATGGGGACATTTTCATCATGTTTTTGACTCTGCCATTTTAGGTCCAGCAAAGGCCTTTTTCTGAAACAGAAAGTGAACAGGAAGTGAATTCCCATCGCATCCTGTTGCTAGAGGATGTTTGAGGAAATTTAGGAACAAAACAGTGCATTTATTTATTTATTACCAGTGGATGGGTTGAGTGTTGCAGCCCTTCAAAGTCTGCTGGGAAGCTAGTGTGGCCCTTTAAAGATAAAAATTTACCAATACAAATAAAGTAGCAGGGTTATAGTGGGGAGAGCATGAGATATATCCAAATTACAAAATGTTTTTCTATCCATGCTGCTGGGAGGAAGCCTGAGAGAC
>NC_056523.1:114892003-114958800 GCF_019175285.1 Sceloporus undulatus | reverse complement strand
AATAATAATAATAATAATAATAATAATAATAATAATAATAATAATAATAATATGTTTTATTTATAAACCGCTATTCCAAATAGATCATAGCGGTGTACAAGAAAATTATATAACAGTACAAGAAAAATCTACAATTAAGATACACTGTATCTTCAGGCTAGCCTCTGATGACGCTGGGCCGGCCTGCTCTCTCCCTCAACGGCTGAAAGATGACAGTTATGGAGGGAGGGCACTCTGTCTTCAGGCCAGCCTCTGATGACGCTGGGCCGGCCTGCTCTCTCCCTCAACGGCCGAAAGATGACAGTTATGGAGGGACATAACATTTGACACCCTTGCAGAATAGTCCATTTTTGTTACACATTTCCCTGGTATTTTTAAGAAAGAAAATGCAGTTCATGGACCATGAGCCTAACTGTTCAGAGGGGAACTAGGGCTTCTTTCAGGTGGGTGAGTTTTTATAGCAAAAACACTCAGAAAGGGAAAGGTTGACCCTTGCCTGGTGTCACATGTGCAGTAAATCTTTTATGACCTACATTTACATTCTCATTTCCCAGGGCAAGGGGAAATCTCCTTATCACTTCATCTTCAGGGTTGTTAAATAGTGCTTTACAGTGCTGCAGTGAAATTCATGTTTGCACATGTACCGTGCTGTCTATTGACAGACTGCGCCAGACCCTGTTGGGTATTGGAGAAGAGACTGGATTGGACTGGCTGACAACTGGAACAGCAGTGTTGGATCTCCCTGAGAGACACTAGTAGGACTGGAGTGTTGGGGAAAAGCTCAGCATACCCACAGCTCAGTTAGTGCAGCCCTGACTGGTTGCACCGAACAATTATTCTCCCTAGACAGTGGCCTTCCTAGGGTTCCTGGGGTTCTGCTCTGCCCCCTGCCACCAGCTGAGACCAGTCACAAGAGAGCCAAGGCACCAAGATAGGGGAGACAGGTGTGGGCCCACTTGCCTCTCCTTCCCCGAAGCTTTGTCTTCTTTGGCCTAGATAGCCAGGTCAGACACTGGCAACAGCATCCACACACAGTGGGAAGAGGGCCCAACTGGGTGTCACCCCTCCTCTTAGGTGTAGTCCGCATCCCCCTCACCTTCCAAGTGGCACCAGTGTCCCTAGATAATGGAAGGAGCAAATGATCTACTAGTCTTTCCAAACAACGTGGATTGTCCACTCTGAGAGATATCTAAGCCAGCTCAGAGACTTTGCCCTGTTTCTGAACCCAGACTATTATTTTGTTTGCCCCCCCCCCCCCTGGTTGGTTTTATTTCCCTGGTTTTTGCCTGATGCCTTGGGTCTTGACCTCTGCTCCTTAGTTCTCCAAGTGAATCAGTACACAATGGTTTCTCCTTGCTGTGAGAGAATGTGGGAAAAGACAACTTTAAACTATATTTGGCTTCCAGTACTATAGAGCAGTGCTACTAAATGTGGTGGTCCTTGGACTAGTGCCAGTCTGTGAACCAGAGAGTCTCAAGGAAAGATGCAGTTGTAGGCAGTGGGCACAAGTGTGATGCCCCCCCAATTTTTCAACTTCTTTTAAAATACTCCAGTTCCTCTCTCCTCCTCTCACTTTCCCCTTTTGTCTTAAAATTATTTCATTTGTTCCAAATTCAGTTCAAACTGCAAAAGTAGTTTGCACTCAACTCAGCAGTGGGAGAGGAGGGGAGGGATGGAATCTTGCCCTTTCCAGTAGTCTCAGACAAAAGCAAACTGCTGCCACATCTCTTAGTTCAGTTCTTCCTCATTAATAACTTTTTCCGTCTTGACCACAGTCTGATGCTGATTGATCACAAGTGTCCCACTTTTCATCTGTGAACTGTTGGAGGGTATGGTGTTCCAGTAGTATGCTATGTGTGTGAATTAACATCACATTCTCCCCCTTTTTGTTTTCTTTGACTTAATGTCTGCACATGCTGATGTATGTAAATTTAGTGTTTCAGAAAGACTAGGGCCGCTGCCACACTGCAGCATTAATGCAGTTTGACACCACTTTAACTGCCATGGCTCCATTCTGAGATTTATAATTTGTTGTGATACTGGAGGTCTCTGAGAGAGAAGGCTAAATATCTCAAAAGAATATACAGATCCCTGAATTCTGTAGCATTGAACCATGGCAGTTACCTTTAACAACTTCCAAGAAAACAACATTGTATCAACTGAGTTTCCTTCCTCTCAGTAATGAATAACTTTTCCTGTTGCTGAATTTTTTGAAAATATCTCTGAATGCAGTTTTTCTCCCCTCAGTCCTGCTTTTCCTGTCCTCCACTTTTACTTGTGATACATGCCAGCTGTATCTACATTAGTATTTGCAAAAGGGGTATTGTAGCAAAGGAATATTGCAGAACCTTTGGGGCTAACCGAGAGAAAGAAAGAAGTTGGTAGCATAAGAATTCAGTTACTTCCTCAGCTGTAGGTCTGAAGTTTACAAGAGCTTATGCTACCAACTTCTTTCTTTCTCTATTAGTCTCAAAGGTGCTGCAATACCCCTTTCACTATAGGAGAAAATGCAAAAATAAAAATAAAGTATGAAAAAGAGGAAGCTTGCAGTACTTGTTATTTTCTTTCTGATTCTCTGAATATCCCACACCCCTCTTGGAGACTTGTTTTTGGAAAGGTATAGATTCCAACTGCAGGAGGGGTGCTTAGAATATACATGCAATCTCTAATAGAATCTCTCTCAATGTTTCTTTCAGTCATTTTTGTTTTTTAAAAAAGTTGGTTCAATCCTATTCGTTCCCTCCTTTTTTATAAGAAGGAAAGCAGCAGAATTCACTGTGCTCAATGAGACTGCAGCAGTATGTTTCCCTAACTGTTGGTGAATGTGTATCCATAAACAAAGCCTTCCCCTATTTCCAAGTGGATTTAAGGCTTGGGGAAACATGCCAGACTGAATGGATGCTGTTGGAGCTGGCTGTGTTGCTGCTTAATGACACAGCAATGGCAGAATGGGCATTCCAAAAGGGCACATGGGTAGGCCCATCTGCTGACTCAGAGGGAGGACTTTTTCTGAATGGTCAGAAGCTAATTCCTTCTCTGTGCCGGTTCTGGATCAGATGCTTACACAAAGGGAGCAATTAGAACAGTGTCGTATGCCATTCAAATGCTATTTGTTGTCTAACAATAAATCTGTAAAGCTGATTGTCCAAACATACAGTTATTATAGAGCTGAAATAGCCCTAACATTTAAAATGACATTGGCTGACAGGTGAACAAAGCAGTGCAGTTTTCTTTAAGGAGTGTGCTTGTGCTTGAGTGTTCATTGTTTTCTAGTATGCAGGGAGAAATCAGGTTTACTTTCCCCATAAATAAGAATTTGTATCCAAAACCTGATTAATTTTGTCAGATTACTTCACACCAAGCTATAATGTTATATATGACCCCTCTTTTCGATAGTATCAGTCAATTTATGTTTTGATTCTTCTGCAAGTTTGTTTTATAAATAGTGATGGGTGGGTGACCCTTCCACAGATTATACTGTTTCAGGATTCAGTTTGAGCTATGATATGAATATAAATGAGACTTGTTGCAATTATGCTAAGTTTAAGGACTGGAAAAATACCAAAAAAATGTTATCCTGTTCCCCTTCTGTGTAACTTGGAAGGTCACTTGTGAGAAGCACAACTATAAAGATAAGCTGAAGCAATCTGTACCTACGCAGTGGTAGCATAGGCACACAGAGTCAAGGAAACCAAAGTGCATAGATCTCTGTGCACATAGATTTCCCTAGATCCTGGGACATTTATACATATAACACTCTGTAAACATAGATGCCAATCCTATATGTAGAAAGCAGCAGTGGTGCCATAGAAGCTTTATATCACTGGTGACAAGGCAGCGATATGGCCCCACAACTTTCTTCTTACCTCAAATGAGTAACATATGATCAGTGGGTCATCTCATTTAGCTGAATAAAAGAGACATCAAATATACTTCTGATCTGGCATATAGCAAATAAATTAGTCTGTAGGAAGACATAGGAGTTTAATCACACGAGGGAAAATGGGAGTTTAAACGGTGATTAACCTGTGAAAATTGCACAATTGACATTAAAATGTGCTTAAAATGACATTAACGCAAGTGCCACTATCCCACGAAGAACCAGGGGATAACCAGGCAAGAAACAGCAAAAAGTCATTCACAGGAAAATTCTGTGAATGAGTTACTGTTGTTTCTTGCCTGGTTATTCATGGAATAATGGCACTTTAATCACATTTTGTCTCAATGTCATGTGAAAACCATTTGCGCAATTGTGTACAATTGCGGGTTAATCACGGGTTATTCACAGGATAATACCGCTTTGCACATGTCATGTGAAAACCATTCATGCAATTTTGGGTTAATCACTATTTATACTTCCAATTTTCCCCTGTGTGATAAACTCCATATAGTGTCAACTAATTTAACCAAGTTCATAAACCCAATAAACATTAAATGCTTAAATTACCAAAATATTTTTTTTTAAGTCATCTTAGAATGGATTTGTTTTTCATGGAAGAAATCCATGTTTCTTCTTTTTCATCATCATAATCATCAACATATTCATTTCTTATGCACCCAAGGATCAAGAAGGGGAACAAGTGTCAAATACAACACATAACACAGTAACATTTACTCTTGCTATCTGTCACTAAGAAAGAACTGCTGTGGTTAAGATATGTGAATTCTGACACTTTAAATTTGATTTTAAAGACATTTTTGGGCTCTTTCACTAAATTAGGTAAATTACATTCTATTCCCACATTGCCATTAAAGTGTTTTGTTTTGTTTTGTTTTGTTTTTGGTTCACCTCACTAAAGGAAGGAGGGCAACATATATTTCAGTTCATTTCCAGTCGCCATGAGAATTAGGCCATCAGAATTCAGGACCATGAAATGTTAAGGAGAAATACAAGGGAATAACTTGACACCAGTTCAGATTACCATTGGGCATATTTTACATATTTTGATTTTTCCAAATCAAAAATATTTTTTTCCTTCCCAACAAGTTATGTTTAATTTATAATTCAATAGAATTAAACAAGTTGTTTGAATCTCAGGGAATTATGATGCAGAATTTCACAGACTGTGCTGTAAGTTGTGGTTTATTGTTATTAGCTAATGGACCCCATATGAATTTTCTGATGCTACTGAGGGAATGCAAGGCAGCAAGTATAAAAAGAAACACACTTGTCTTATTCTAATTGCGATGTAATAACAATGTACAACTTTGCATATGATTAAAATCTTGCAGAGGCTTCCTCTCATTGCCTTTTAAATTATTTAGATTCTACCTAATTTCACATTATAGCTATTCAGTCTTCTGTCTTATGTTCAATTTACAGCTGTGGAACAACTATTTTCATCTTGCAGTGGCTTTTATCACCCAGGATTCCTTGCAACTTGAACAGTTCTCTCATGCCAAGTGCCTTAAGATCCTGAACAAGTAAGTCTCCCTGAAAATCATTTGAAAGCTGTCTTCTCATTTATGCAATAAAACTGTGATAAAGATAGTGTTTTCTATATTCCTGTACAGATATGGAGACATGCGCCGTTTAATTGGCTTTGCCATTCGTGACATGTGGTACAAACTGGGTAAGTAAGCACAATCAGAAAAACAGATGCTTGCTGCACAATGTTTCTATTTGAGGAACATTTCTATTGTAATGAAACATTATCTTTGGTTTATTGTTGTGTTACTATATGATTGCATCCTTGTTTGCAGTTTGTATGGAGAGTGAAGAGAAATATGCCTGACATAACAGCTTCAGATCTGTCAGTCTTCTGACAGTGTTGTTCAGTCTTCAGTTCAGTTTTGTTATGGAGCTAAAACTTGAGAAAAGGAAAAGGAGAAAGGAAAAAAGACTAGTTTGGTAGGGGATAAATTAGTAACAGGAAACATTCCATTTGTAGTGAAAGCAAGGACAGCCTGTGATCTGAGCAGGATAATCCTGGGTTTAAAATGGCAGCTTCAAACTAGGAAAGTATGAGGAAAATGTAAAGTGAACAAAAAAAAAAAAACAGTGCTACAACTCTTGGCAGCCAACTTCTTTCTTTCAATCTCAAAGATGCTAAAAGATCTCTGTACATACAGATTTAAAACACATTTTAATGAATTAATTAAATTTAATTAAATAAATAAATGTGTTAAATTAAATAAAGCATTTTTTAAAATAATAAAATCAAAGCTTTTTCCATTTACACAACAAAGCTGTTATCAAGGTAATGTTTTATTCTGAGTCCAAGGCCTGCTTGAATAAAAAAAGGTCCTACTGCAGATTGGTTTAGCTGTATTTCATTTCAACCTATGTTGTGAGCCATCTTCTATATCAGGGGTAGGCAACCTACAGCCCGCGGGCCAAATCCGGCCCAGTGAGGCCTTGGGACCGGCCTCAGCCGGTCCTGCCGTTGATTGCCGCTGGGGCCTTTGGCCTCTCGCGCAAGGGGGCAATTGTCTATAGAAGCCTCAGAAACATGCATTTATATTAACATTTTTAAAAAAATCAACCAATTTTTTCGCATGTCCTCCATTTTTTAAAAAAAGTGTCTCTCATTTGAAAATTTTGTCCTACATTTGTCCCAGTTTATTTATTTATTTAATTTGAAATTTTTTAATTATTTATTTTTTGCCTCCACCCCCCCACACCCCGTTGTCTGAGGGACAGCAACCCAGCCCCCGGCTCAAAAAGGTTGCCTACCCCTGTTCTATATTTAAAGAAAGGTGTAAGTCAGAAATGACTTGAAGGCACGCAATAACATCAAGGACACGAATAGAATAGAATACTACTTTTTGGGTGTTGGTTTTCAAAGAGGACCCTACTGTCTGAAAACTTGATTTCACTTTGCATGTGAAAGGATTTATTATTCAATGCAAATACCTATAGCTGTTACTATGTATTCACATTTATTGTTACCTAACCATTGCTGAGAATCCTACCTTTGAAAAGTAGTTAGCTATTGTTATAATTCCAAGGTACATTCAGATCAATGAAGTGAAATCCGTGAAAGCTCATGGTAAAATAAACCAATTGTTCTTAATGGTTCCACTCCCCCTGCTTTCCCTTCTATACTGAAACAGTCTAATACCAAGATCTTTTGGGGAAAATATTTTTAAGAATACACTTTATTTTCTTATTTTACAAAAATGCCTATACAATTAATTTTAGTTACTTTTTAAAGAAGGAATACTAGCCACTATAAAACACACTTTCCTGCCATGTACTGCATTGCTGCATTGACACAAACACACATAGCTCAGCTTCACCCAGCACTTAAACCATGGGATATTCATTCTCCACCAGTTAGTGAGGACACCTAGATTGAAAGTGTTAATTTTATTTATAATTTTATCTCATATTCACATTAGAATTCCATTTTTTTGCTATATTCATCATACATGTGACATTCAGAAGGACTGATGAGTTCTAGTCATAAGCAGATGAGGCATATAGATTCCCAGTCACCCTCAGAATTATAGAATTGTTGGATGTTCAGTCTGTGCAGGAATGAAATGGGCTGAAGGATGAGCTGGTGGAAAAAACCTCTAAGTTTGCTTCAATTCAATTACTTCAAATTCAACAGGAATTCAACTGTGAGCTGAACCTACTATAATTATAATTTGTGGTAGGTGTTTTCTGGCTGATCCATTTATTTCTCACAATATGTGTGCAAAATAAGCTGTCACAAAATAAAGGAAGTGCTTGAAACAACAATATAATACCAGTGTTCCCCTTTTCATCCCTGGGCTCCACTTACAGTACTTGAAAGCTAAGAAGCTGCCAAGAATAAAGAATAAAAAGAGAGCAAAAGTGAACTGTACTGAAAATGCCAGTCTATATTACCAGTGCAATCCTATGCATGCCGGTTCAGAGTAAACACTGGTATTTTCAAAGAAATTTGCTCCCAGATACATTTGCACACAGTTTAATCCCCAGGGTGCATTCCTGAGAGTCTCGCCATTTCTAATTTTGCTTACTCAGTAATAGCCTTTTTTCCCCCCAAACATATCCATTTGCTTCTGTGCAGATTGAAAATCCTCTTTTTTAGGACTAGAACTGGTAATGGAATAAATAAACATTATTTTTAATTTTTATAGGTTTTTCTTCATTGTTGTTACTATTTTTACATCCAGATGGGATTGTACTTTTATTTCAGTTAGTTTTTTAATAAGATACTAAAATAAAAGATGTTTTGGTTAGAAATTACTAATGTTTTCTGCTGAGATTAAAGCAACAACCACAATGAAAATTGTGAAAGCAGCTGTTCAATCTCCAACTGAAATGAGAAAGAACAAGACTCTATTTCCACACACATTTTAAAACTACTAAAGTATATATTGAGATGACAGTAGCTTTATGATGATAGAGGGGAAGCACCAATTCAATATGCATCATACACATTTGTCTCGGAGGGAACGGCTGTTTATTTAAGACATTTTTCTTTCACATTGCCAGCTTCAATAGTTATAACTACTTATACCATTCCTGGTTTTCTACAATTGATAAATTTATGTTTAGCTACATTTCAGTTTGGTCATATTCCTCTTGATGCTGCATGCAGTCGAAGGAAATAAAATTTCCCACACTTAAAAAAATGGTTTAAAGGAGCTAGGTAAGGAGGGAGGGGAGAGAAACCAGGATGAGGACCACAGAGTCAGTTAGGGTACATATAAATTTTTCCCTTTTCATAATCCCTTCCCAGTGATCTAGACTCGAGTCAATTGACTCATATTCAAATCACACTTGAGTCACTTTGATGACTCAACTTGTACCTGACTCAGCAATAAATGAGGTCTTGACTGAACTCAAGACTTGTATATTTTTAGCGATCAACTTGCTGACCTAACTTCATCCGGAAATAACAGGTCTACTCAGCAGCCTTTCCCTGCTGCACATTGGAAAAGCTTTAGAAGAAAGATCCTTCTATCTCAAGCTCCCCCTCCCATCTCTGTTTTTCCTGTTAAAGTTGACTCCCAGACTTAAGATACAGCTTGAGACTTACTTGCAAGGACTTGAGACTTGGAATTAAATACTTGAATACATCACTGCCCCTTCCACACTATGCTGTTGACATTCATAGTAGGAAGGTGTGATAAGGAGGAGGCAGTGGGTATGTGTAATGTATCTGAGCATCTAAGACAGTCCTTGCTAATGTTTCCTCTTTCACAAGTATACAGCTCTGGACATGCAGGAAACTGAGATCTTGGGTTCCCTCACACTACACAGTTATAGTGCTGAGATTCTACTTAAATGGTTATAGCAACATCCTATGTAATCCTGGGATTTATAGTTTAAGGAGGAGGACTTTAGAATTCTCAGCCTGAGAGCAACTCTGATGCCTCTGACAAAACTACAAAGCCAAAGTTTCCATAGGGTGCAGCCATTGCAGTTAAAGCAGGATCAAAGTACTATAACAGTCTAATGTGAAATGTTCCCTTGAAAAAAAAGTGCTGCCATTTAGTTGCATTACAGCATGTCTCCTCCAGTTTATAATACAACAAATCAAAGTAGCCCACAACTTCTTTTCCCCTTTTCATCTACCTTCTCTAACACATTAGGCATTATTTAGCACTGCCAGAGGAAGTCTATTAAAAGTGACAAAAATATTTTTCTCATACTGGTTTTTAATTTTTTTTTCTGCAAAAAGCCAGATTTGAAGAAAAACCTGGTTTACTGTTAGAGATGACATTTGCAACCTAATTTCTTCATTTTTTTATTGTCTGTCATTGCAAATGTCTCCTAAGGCAGACTCTGATGGCTCACGATTTCATATGGCTTTTAAGTCATTGTGCAGCCAATCTATAATAGAGTTACCAGGACACTATTTCTATTCTGAGCTTTCTAATGGTTGACATTATTCATCCAGGGATGAAGGCAGATAACTTTTGTCCATTGTGCGAAGACAAGAGAACATGTCAAATGGCTACTGTAAAATGTTCTCTGATAGATTGGTTTTGATGGGAAGGGGTGAGGAAATATATTGTTTCCAATTATTTTCTTTCCCAAGCATACTCAGCAGTGAGATGTTTGAAACTAGAATGCTGACTGCATGAGAAAGTCTGAATTCATTAGGCCATCCCACCTGATCGCTTGAGGTGGTATTAGACCACATATCTTGAATTGTGAATGTATTACAGCAGCTGTGAGAATCAAAAGTCTTGCAAAATGATCCATGAAGGTGATGTTTACACTATTTATATAATCATATATATAATATTATAAATTATAATTGTGCTGTATGTCATGCTTTTGCAAAGTGCTCAATGAACTATACATATGCTTGACCGTGAACAATGGGCAACATTATTATGCCCAAGGGACTCTATGTGACTGAGAGATTGTGGCTTGGAAACAGGAATGTGAAAACTGCTCAGTCTTGATGTTGTTGAATTTCTTTGAATCCCACCTGCATTTTCTTTCCATCCTTGTTTGTTTTGTATTGCAAGAATTTGACCCATTGGAATTAGCAACTATTTTTGCACATTTTTCTTCATATGTGCATTTCCCCCCCACAACTTACTTAGTGATGAGTTGGTGTTTACATGCCTACTCTTCTCTTCATCACAGACCCTTACTGTACTCTGCCACTGCCACTAGTGAGAAGACCTCAGTCACTGCATCTGATGTGGAAACAGGGCACCTGGCTGCAACCATGTGGGCAGATGCCCCATTTCCACATCCAATGCAGCAAGGATTCTCACTAGAAGCAATGATGGGGTAAGGAAAGGAGTTCATGGGGCCATCTGATCTGCCAAGGTTTGCCATGGAGTTTCTATGAAGCTTCATGGCAAACAACGGGTCATTCTGACCCATGTTAAGATCCCTTTGACTCAGGATAAGGCGAGATCCACTGGATCCACATCAGCCTGCCAGATCCCAGTCTGATCCTGGCCCAGGGCTAATGGCCTGCATTGGCCAAACAGGATGACATGAAGCTGGGGAGAACACAGGCTTCTTGGTCTATGTGGATAGCCCTTATGTTGGTGTAGATATGAGAAACTGCATAAAATTGGTATGAAGACAGAATTTTGGAAGCAGTTTGTTTCCCCAGTGGCTGTTTTGAAGCATCACTGTAGATGAAGATTTAAACATGTCAACTCCAAAATAAGGCTGCATGAGGAAGGGGAATGTAGGATTGCAATCAAAGGTTTGTAGAAAAGTAATTATAGAACCATAACTGAAATAAAATAGGTAGGTATTATCTATTTACAGATGTCAACCCCCTTTCAATGTTCTCTTTTGCATACTTTTCACAGGGCAGAATAAGATTCGCTTCATCCCAGGCATGGTTGGACCAATCTTAGAAATGACCCTTATTCCAGAAGCTGAGCTAAGAAAAGCCACCATCCCAATCTTCTTTGATATGATGTTGTGTGAATATAGAAATACTGGAGAATTCAAAAAGGTGCCGTAAACTTTTCACTTTATTTTGTAGTGCAGAGATTCTTGGGATGTTTGATATTTTCTGTGGAAATGCGATTGTATCGGAAGGCAAGGAGAGAGTCCTAAAACATTTGAGTAAAAATTTGGAAGATTAGTTTTATCAAAAGTGACTTAATCTGGCCTTTTCCTATAAAAAAAAGTCTTTCTACTGAAATGTGTAATCAGTTATGCCATCCTTAAACTACCATAGAATTATAAATAAGCTCAATATAAATAGAACGTACTTAAGATTCTGTTCCATAGAATACTTTTCATGGAATGAAATGAATTATAAAGATGTTAGCTTTGTGTCAGGTTGTCCTGATTTAGCTCAGAGACTGATCTGTGATTTGGATTGGGCCTTGTTTAAGTTTTAGACATGATCCCGAATCCAAATCTAGGTTTGTGTGTGTGTGTGTGTGTGTCAACTACCTTTAAACTTATTTCCCCTTAAAAATGAAATATAATTTTTAAAAGCATGTACAATCCATTGAAAATCATCCTACCAATTCATGCTGCTTTCTGCACTCTGGTAACTCTGATATACCAGTGCTGCTAGAGACTACTTTTGTGTGTGTAGCTGACACACTCTTACAGTACAGTCAGATACAGTATAAGAAAAAGTAGAGAGAGAAATTGAGAGAGAGAAGGTAAAACATTTCTTGGTGGACACAGTCTGCTAGTATCTTAGGCTTTGTGCTACTCAAGTGTCTAAAAAGGTCTTTAACATTTATGTACAGCTGCAGCAAAGCATGCAGGAAAAGGTCAGATGTAATGAAAAGAGTTGAAGTACTGTACTGAGAAAGAGTGTAGTGAGCATGGGGTTGGGAGGAGGGTCCAGCAAGCAGAGGGCTGCAGCTATAAATTGATCTAGCAAATGAACACAACTCTGCATGAAACAACTGAACATATTACAACTCAGTGACCTCACACCATCCATCCCAGTAAACACTGTAACTGGATAATGCTAGTGAGATTCTTGCATCAGCTGGAAGTTAGAACTCTGAGTCATCAAAGTCTACTTCTAGGCTTCTTTCTCTGTATGAACATACCTACCCATCTCATTTTCTTTCTATGGAGCTATAGAAGATACATTGCTTGGCCTGTCTTCTACAGATTGCGCCAAATAACTTGAGACCGGACTCAATTCAAAACAGGCTAAACTGACCAAATTCAAATTGGTCCAAATTGACCCAACTCAATTTGGATTTGGAGATTTATTCAAAGCAGTGTGCATATCTCTAATTAATGTAAAATGTTAAAATATGATTGGGAAGGAAAATATGCACATGAGTTGTACTGAATTGTTTTCAACAAGATATGCATTGAATTGTGACTTCATTAACTCTTCACTAAGATGGAATACAATTAAATAAATGCAATCTTATTAAGATGCCTATAATTATATTCTGGTTATTCTACATGTGATTCTTTGCCCTCCATCCTGAACCTCTGCCTGATACCAGACCCTAATGGCTGTATGCCTGGTTATGGATAGGGGGGAGTGGAAGGTTCATTTTCTGCCTCTTCATTTTGATTTTCTTTCTAATCTCTTGTCTGTTTATTTTGGGGGTGCTTAGAAGAGATGAGAGTTTATATTTCAAATGAAGCAAAAACTAGGCCATCAAATCTATTCATATTCATAGTTGGTGTGTCTTGATTTCTATGTGTTGATACTCATCAAATTTGCAGATGACACTAAATTAGGGGGAGTAGCTAATACCCCAGAGGACAGGATCAAAATTCAAAATGACCTGCATAGACTAGAAAGCTGGGCCAAAGCTAACAAAATGAAATTCAACATGGAGAAATGTAAGGTACTGCACTTAGGGTGGAAAAATGAAATGTACAGATATAGGATGGGCGACACCTGGCTGAACGAGACTATGTGTGAAAGGGATCTGGGAGTCCAAGTAGACTACAAGTTGAACATGAGTCAACAGTGTGGCGCAGCAGCTAAAAAGGCTAATGCAATTTTAGGCTGCATCAATAAAAGTATAGTGTCTAGATCAAGGGAAGTAATAGTGCCACTCTATTCTGCTCTGGTCAGACCCCACCTGGAATATTGTGTCCAGTTCTGGGCACCACAATTTAAAAAGGATGTTGAGAAACTGGAGCATGTCCAAAGGAGAGCGACTAAAATGGTGAAGGGTCTGGAAACCATGCCCTATGAAGAAAGACTTAGGGAACTGGGCATGTTCAGCCTGGAGAAGAGAAGGTTAAGAGGTGATATGGGAGTCCTGTTTAAATATTTGAAGGGATGCCATATTGAGGAGGGAACAAGCTTGTTTTCTGCTGCTCCAGAGACTAGGACCTGGAACAATGGATGCAAGCTACAGGAAAAAAGATTCCACCTGAACATTAGGAGGACCTTCCTGACAGTAAGAGGTGTCCAACAGTGGATCACACTCCCTCAGAGTGTAGTGGAATCTCCCTCCTTGGAGGTCTTTAAACAGAGGCTGAATGGCCATCTGTTGGGGATGCTTTGATTGAGAGTTCCTGCATGGCAGGGGGTTGGACTGGATGGCCCTGCCAGTCTCTTCCAACTCTATTATTCTATGATTCTAGGCAATATGGTTGTATTGATTCTTTCTGCTGCATTTGTTGCTTTTGTATTACATTTTAAAACATTTAACAGCTTTGTGCATTGGATGCTGACTCACAATATGGGTTCAAAGAGCAGCTGTGATGCAAGCTATGGTAAATTTATAATGATGGTTTCTCCCTTGGTAGATTTCTTGTGGAAAGACTGTTATTAACTGCTCAGTATTTACTCTCTCTGGTGAAAGAAGTATTCAGCATGCTTCATAGTTGGGGCACATGTGTAACCTGTGTTTTATTTAAGACACGATGACTTTATCAATTGATCTTGAAACAATCTGGCAGGTGGGATTACAGTTATTGGTAGCACAGCACAAAGCTTTTGGCCTTAGTCCAGAACTGAAGACTATTTTGCTTCTGTACATCTGCTTTTCCTCTGTCTTAATAGACCTCTATTTCCACTTTTAATTACTGCTTCTTATTCTTGGCTTATAACTGTTTCTCTGGGGGATCAGTGCAAACAAATAATTAGGACCAATTTTTCCCCATGCTAACCAGTTGATAAAGATAATATCTAAATACTTTAGGAAATGTTTGGTGTGATATTGACACACAATTCATTTGCTAAATAGACTTGTAAGATTGAGGTATTAGTTTACTTCATTATTACATACTAATAAAAGCATTTGTCACATGTACAATCTGGGACCCAGTCCAGTGAAAGAATTCAGATAGCTAGAATGGAAAATATTACTCCCTGAATTCACAGGCTAGACTCCTCTTGATGACATAGATTAGCATGCCCCCCTCCCAGTTACAGCATCATATGAATTTAGGGGGTGTTGCAGAAGAAGGTATCCTTTACCTCCTTTTCTCTCACCCCAGGAGCCACATAGCTCACAAGTACCACTCTGTCTCTTCAGTCACTGAAGAGCTGCACAGATATGCCAGGATGCCCCAAGATGTGCACCAAGAAAGAAGAAGCAGATTTATAAGGCTTCATCTTCTCACTTGAGTACACAAGGGCATTCAGAAAGCACCCAGGAGCATCCCTGCAACCAACTACACCCCTGCAATCAACCAGATGCAATCAATTAGATGGCTATGTTCATGAGTTCCCTAGGGCTACAAAATTATTTGAAGAGGGACCAGCCTCCCCACCTCAACAGCAGCCTAAGTGCACTGGTACAGACTTGCATTTTGCTTATTGGTTGTCAGCACTAGAAAGATGCTGATGGAGAAAACAATACTGAACCAGCTAGACCAATAGTATAACTCACTGCAAGGCACCTTTCTTATATCTTCTACTGTTAGCTCACTTAATTCCATTCCATTCAGTTCCATTCACTTATCTGATTTGTCTGCTCACATGATGATCACAAGTGAGGAAGGATACAGGTGTATGCACAAGCCTGATCCTCAGCCTCCAGTCCCCTCTGTTCTTGACCTTCCTGCATTGAGCAGCACAGTATGAAAGGGATTTCTACTCATGTTTATTTGAATGCTAGGGATCACTACTTTACGAGTGGGATGTTGCAGAGTTAAGGGTCAGGACATTACGAATGGGATGTACCTGAGATAAGGGGCCTTGGAGGTGCAGGCAGGTGAGGTCAGAGCAATGACCAGATGGCAAGGAACCACACAGTAGAAGTATATCCACGTGATTCCAAATTGTCATCCCACTGTGTTACCTCCCCAGCATGTAGGCCAAGGGAGATGGATGTATCAGATTATAGGTGTGTTACCTAACATCTGGATCTGGCCTCATGACATGCCAGCACTTCTCAGCTGAACTTCTCAGTTTTCCATCCATATTGTGTGTATGTGTTAGGGTGGGGGGGGTAATCTTCCTCACAGCAGCCAGGTAGACATCTCAGCACTAGAACCACAAACATAATAAGTCAGTGATGATGGTGATAAAAAATAAGATAAACTACACCTGAGTAGATCACTTTGTGTGGTGCTTTCAAGTATGCCATGTACTCAGCAGACTGGGTCACTCCACAGATCTCCATGGGTAGACTTCCTTGGGCAATGGTAGTATCCCATTTTGGGTTCCAAAATATACCTTGTAATATCTAGTTAGTGGGGTGAGGAAAGCTATAAAGTGTTCTTGGAACAACACACTAGAAAGCATTAGTGGGATTCTTAATGATTTTTCAGATACTATTTTAGTTATCCTTATATTTTAATGCTATTCTTACACCATTCAAACCCACCTGGAATATAGTGCCTTATCTGGTTTTTGTCTACTTTATTTATATTAAAAATAAAAGGGTACTGGTAGCTGTTTTCTATAAATGTATGTAGGCAATTTTGATTTCTTTAATCAAATCCAAAGGTCTGAGACCCTCCTGCACATCCTAGCAAAACAGCATTTCATCATAATATTCTAGTTGAATGAATAGATTCTGAATGAGCTACAAATAGTTACATTTGTAATTCAGATAGAAACATATACCCAAAGGGACGGAATGAAAATCAAACAGCTTCTATTCCAAGCTGTTTTGGGGAAGGGAAAACAGTACACTGTCTGCAGAACATATTAAAACTTCATTGAAATTAACATGGGATTAAGATTATTTTTTAAAAAAGATTTGTCTTTGGCTTAGAAAAGATTAATTTGCTGGCGTAATGCTATTTGATCCTGGTGAGCAACATGTATTCATGTTACAGATCTCCATTTAAATTCTCCACTCAAAATTTCTATCACAGCTTTTCTTTTCTGGCATGTATTAGAAAGGCAACAATGACAAAATACTGCCTTTGAATGTTCACTGATAGGATCTGTGTTCATTGCAAGCTCTGCTTCCCATATTCCTTTCTAAGATCTAGGAGGTCACTTGAAAGGAACATCTGTCCAGATCTTGAGACTGTAATATAGCATTAGAAGACCTAATACAGTGTCTGTCTGAGAAGAAAGTAGATGCTAAGCAACAGGATGATTGTGTATGTGTGTTTGTGCTTTTGTGTGAAAAAGAGATGTATATTACCTTTCTGGCATTACATTTTTCACAACCCGTTTTATAGATATATTTGGCCCAGGGGAAGAAGATGTTCACAGTTCCCACTGTAGCCTTTGCTCTTTCGTTTTAATCCCCTGGCTCCCATCATTTCTGTCAGCCTGGAGGCAGTACAAGCACAAAAAATACTCCCTTTTGTAGTAAGCATCTTGCAAGTTAAAGGAAAAACTCAATCCTGTGAAGCAAGTCCCAGATCAGAATTGCTATTGGAATTACCTTCCTGAAGGATAGAGCCTATCTGAATTCTTAACACCAATGGTAGGGGAGATCAGATGAGACACAGCTGCCTTGCTGACCATTTAGGAGGGAAATAATCTTATCCTGTTCATCTGTCTGTGTGTAGTCTGAGTTGTTTATAAGAAAATAAAGGTGTCTGTGTAAGTGATGATTACTGGTAACATGAGGAGGGGCTATCTTTTCCCCATTGGTACAAAATCCATATCCTTTTTAACAGTCATTAGGCTGTGATGTTTTCTCCCAATAGCATCAGTGGAAACTCCCTCCACCAAAGAAAACTCTGATAGCTGCACTGAATTTTCACTGTTTCGAACATAGCTTTCTAAAATGTCATCCTACAGCTGGAAATGGGAGGGGTGTCATCTCTTGTTTTGATCCCAATGACAAAGTTTACCTGTTTTATCTCTTATGCATAGCCTCAGATATTATGCATAGCAATGCATAACAGGCTATCAGCAAATATTTTCATAAATTAATATCATTTTTACATTAGGAACTTTTGATTCATAATAAAGGCCTCCATCCAAAATGAAGATAGTGGAGTGAAAATCTTAGCAAATGAAATAGATCTGGATTGCATTGTTTTGTAAGCAGTAGCATAGTCAAGTATGTAACTGTTTGCACAACCGCTTCTGCAGCAAAGCTGTTGGATACGACCATTGTGCTCATTCCAAAAACGAGTAGATGGTCCCAATGGACTTTGCGCTAGTATAATGTAAATGTTGGATACAGCTCTGTAAAACCACAGTGGCAGCATTCAACATAGCATGGTAACCTATGGTTGACTAAATAGAGAAACCTATTATTCGGACAGAAAGCACCTGTTCAGAGGGAAACATAAGTAAGTGGGATCTACAAATAATATTGTAGCATGGAGTGGTTAGTGTTCTCTACAGGATAGCCAGTTCAGTTCCCTGCCTCAGTTGGTTTATCATTCTCTCCCCATGACAGTTAATGGCCCCAATTATTTTAATATTCAATAGATTAGATTTACATTTAAAGCTAGACCAGAACTTTACACTACACAAGCAAGCAAGAAGAAAACTTCACAAACCTTAGGCTCCAGCACTCACTCCTCTCTTCTTCTAGTTAGAGACCACCCATTCTGCTTCACCTTCTAGAAAATCTGACTAGACAGAGTACAGATCACTCCCAACAGACTTCTCATGACATACAAACAAGACATGGTTTTATAGAAATGCTGGTCAATTCATGGTTGGTTTCTGGAACAGGCCTGCTTAGTCTGGTTAGGATGACTGGGACCATGGTAAACTTCTGCAACTATGCCTGCTTTTCAAGAAGTATACTTATTAAAAAAAATGAGTGAGTTACTCTACGACAGCAGATAAAACAAATCTCACAACTTGTTGAAGACATACATATTCATGAACTAGAACCCACTCAGTTAGATGCGCAAACAAAGGGGGTAGACCTCATTATCAAACATATATTGTTAGGTCATAAAGCTATACATGTTGCTTGGGAGTAAGATACAATGCAGAAAGCTGGATTTACATTTGAGGAAACATGCATTAGATTCTGCTGTTAGTGTCATGTCCAGCAAATAAAAACCTTGAGGTACTCAAAGCTTCAAAAGTCCATTCTTGTAAATGTTTGGAATATTGGATTCATTGGTAAAAAGGAGATAGCAAGTTTTCACCCAATGATATGATACGGCAAAGGCAGCTATTGCCCACAGTTTAGGCAGCCTTCTGAGTAGACATTATGAGACCACTATTAACCACTTACCAGCTTAAATATTATTTATACCCCTTTCTTGCCCCATCAAGAGCAAGATGGTTTAATTATGCTTCTAGTAATTTTTCCTGCTAAATGTGCAATCTGAGATGCCAACAATCTAACACACCCAGAGTAATCAGAAAAAAACCTTCAAATGAAAGAAATTAATGGACTCAAATATCTAAGTTTTCAGTTCCCAGCAAAAGTGCCAATACCTTTTTTTAAAAATTACAAAATTAAAGAGAATGCTTAATCAGTCACTTTCTTTGACTTGTTGTAAGCAGACTGCTTAAGGGAGGTGTTTTTTGTAATACACTTCTGAGAGTGTTGTAAATAAGTCACACTCCGTGTGTTGACAGTTTATTTTCTACTTAATTAACACAGTAAAACTTTTCTGTTCTGGGATTTTTCTAGGCGGTGCAGATATTCTCCTCCCCCCTTATCTTTTCTATAGCAGAAATCAAAATGTGAGTGCCTGCTCATGCATTGTTTAGTTATCACATGGAAACTTGACAATATGCAGTATATTTACACTAAACAGACAAAGAAGCACCAGGAATTATAGTCTATTACTTTAAAGGCATGAACTGATAAAGTTCCTTCGACTATGTGTCCATAAACCAATGGTATGACTGATATTTTCTGTAAGATGTTGCCAGCATTACCATCATTACTTATTATGAGTCGTTTCATATATTATTTGGTCTCATTGATAACAAGGGAATGTATACTCTCCTTTTCTATATCCTTCCCAGTTTTTAGGTGGGGACATCTTTCTTTATCTGACTATCTTGCCAGAGCTCTCTGGGCTATCATGTCTAATAGCCCACAATTGCAAGGACACTCACTTTAATGTCATATTCTTGCATTCTGTGCGGTAGACTCTGAGGGAGAAAGAAAAGATTTTGTTTTTGCTGGTGTGGCACATATATTTCTTCTATCGTTATGCCACTAGAACCTGTGTGTACTCATGTAATTTGCTGTCTTTTGTGCCTCCAAATGTGGATCAAAGAGAAAACAGCTAGTTGAGAAATGTAAGGATTCATCAGTGAAGAGGTGTTTCTAAAGTTCACAGGAAAGCCAGAGAAAAGAACTGGTAGGAAGAGTGTAGCCACTCTTACACTGTCTTGGGGTCTTCTGTCTCCTGGAAACCAATGAGAAGGGAATCAGGAGCAGGACAATCAGCCATTATTGACCATTTCTCTATTCTGTTTACATATTCAGCTACATAAAAATAGTACATGGCCTCAGAATGTGTCACAAATGGCACACATACTGTTGCCAAAAGTTGGTGACAAAGGCTGGATTGAGTCTAGAGGAACACATCATGTCTGGCCTTTACTATTGCCATGGCACTGTCCAAGGGCATAGATGAGTGTTTTCCTTTCTGGCTGCTAATCTAGCAGAAGAATAACAGGCCAAGGAGATCAAAATGAAATGTCAATGTTTTGGTATCTGCAGCTGTCACATGAACAGCTGACACGCTGTGCTTCAGACTGAGGGAAGAAGAGTTAAAATTTGACTTGAGGGGAGAGAAACAACAGGATAGGAAGGCATAACCCAGATGATCTGAGTAGAAAGTTATGTAAGTCAAATATACATAACTAAAAACAGTGTTTAACAGTTAACAGCTGTAGCTTATAGTTAATATGCACATAAAAGCAAGAGAAAAATAATCTATAATTTTTGTAAAAATTGATAAGAAATATGAAGTGAGGAGACTTTCCAATTTTTTGTACCTTCTCTCTTTCATTTCCTCACTTGGTTCTACTTAATCATTTCTCCTGATCTGTCCTGGTCTTTCACTCCCGAATAGGTGAAATATCCACACCTATGCCTGTATCTACACCCATACCTCATGCAGAGTGTTGAAAGTTTGAAAGTATGGCTCTTAATATAGCATAGAAGCTTGTAGTATCAAAGAGAAACCACAAAAATCACACTGAATATTATGAACATCAGTGACCCCATGAGTGAAGGAAGGAACATGATCTTAGGCCTAAAAGATAGAAACAGACATGGTGGGATATGCATTAAGTAGCCAGAATGTATATTCACTGTGCATTGATAACAAATGTCTTGGACTATGTTTTTGAAACATTTCCACCGATCTTGTAACATTACATCTTTTTTTATGCAGTAGAAAATGGGGCCAGTAGAGTAGAGACAGATAAATTATGGAATGCTGCATAGATATTTGGCAGAGATTGCTACCCTGTGGAAGAGACATTTCCTTGTCCCTTTTCACCTTAGCTTTGCTTAGCTCCTGTAAACTCACACTTGTGTTCTCCTTAATGGAGTCCAACCATCTAGCATGTGGCCTTCCTCATTTTCTACTTCCCTCTACCTTTTCTATCATTATTGTTTTTTCTACTGAGTCCTTCCTTCTCATGATGTGCCTCAGTTTTGTCATCTTGGCTTCCAGGGAGATCTCTGGCTTGTCTGCTCTAGGACCCATTTGTTTGTCTTCTTGGCCATCCACAGGATTCTCAGCACTCTTCTCCAGCACCATATCTCAAATGCATTTATTTTCTTCCTATCTGCTTTCTTCACTGTCCAGCTTTTTCATCCAGTTGTACATCTTTGCATTTTAGAATCTTTTCTAGTTCTTTCATAGCTGTTCTCCCCATTCTTAATCTTCTTCTGATTTCCGGGCTGCAGTCCCCATTTCTATCTATATTTGATCTCGAGTATGATAATTCTTTTACTACTTCGATTTCTTTATTCTAGGTTGAATTTGTCAAGATTCTCCGTTGTCACTATTTTTGTTTTATTTATGTTCAACAATAGACCTGACTATGCACTTTCTTCCTTGGTCTTTCTCAGCAGTTGCTCAAGGTCTGAGAGGTTTTCTGCTAGTATTGTGGTGTCAGCTGCATATCTTAGATTGTTGATATTCCTTCCTCCTGTTTTCACGCCTCCTTCTTCTTTGTCTAAGCCTGCTTTTCTTACAATGTGTTCTGCATATAAGTTGAATGAGTAGCCACCTGTTCTCTTCTTCTAGGCAGTGGCTATAGCAGTCCTGCTCATTTGTCTGAGAGATCTGAGAGATAAACAAGCAAAGTCATGATAGTCATTCCTCAAAGGCGAAAGCAGGCAGCTGGCATTAGAAAGTTTTAGGTTTTAGAGGTTTTTGGAATTCGATTTTTCAGACTAGGGGTGCTCAACCTGTATAACAATCAAATATAAATATGGGGGAGCACTGATGTTGTGGGTAATGACATCAACAGCAGAACTTTTGTTTACAGACACCAGGAGTAACAAATACAGACATTTTAAAATGTGAAACAAGCCAAATTAATATGGCGGAGCCTTCAACATTGTATATATGTCTTCCAACTGTAATTACCAATGTTGATGTTATCATAAGTATGCAGTACATTTACAAATAGATGAGGGGGAACACTGCATACTACCAGCTTCACTGATGGCAGTCAATCCCCCCCGCCAAAAAAAAAAAAAAAAACCAACTGGATCTGGGCCTGTATATGTAACATTACTTAGAAAAGTGCATTATGGTAAGCTGTTGTTTTCTACAAGGCTGCTCTTCACAGTTCATCTGAAACTAAATTAGTTTAATTCTGAAGACAAGCACTTCAGATTGAAACCATTTCAGAAGAAAACAAAGCAAATAGAGCATGCATATATGTTCAGAGAGCAATCACAACCTACATAAGCATAATGATTATTGTGTGTAGTATGTTGTTTAAGATAAAAGTAGTGAACAGTTCAGCACAAAAACACACACATTCTCTTTGGTTGCATTCTGTAAAAAATTTTTATTATTATTATTTCACCAACTTGAAAATGTATTATTTCTGGATTTGCCTGTAGAGAATACTGTCAAATTGCTAATTTTGTTTAAGTTGCTAGCATGTTTCTTTCTTACTCTTCCATAGACAGGAATAGGAAAGTCTCAGTTCCATGTATTTACCTGGGTTACAGAGCAATGGATGACCTTTCATTAAATTAGGAATCTTGGACATTCCCAAAATATGTCTTGGATGCTTTTTAAACAATCTTAACTGGAGGAGTGTGTAGACCTTCCTAAAACAAATGCATCTCACTGGTTTGCTAATCTAGCAGTTTAGTACTTATTACTGAACAGTAACAGATCTTACACTTGGTACTTCTTGTCCTGCCCCAAAGGAAAGTCTAAACAAAAGGATATTTGTGTGTGTGTGTGTGTGTGTGTTATCTGTCATCAACAGTTTTCTGTGTAAATAATCTCCTTTTATTCATTTTCTTATGCTAAGCTGTCCCTTCCACCTTTATTGTGTGATTTCAAACCTGTTGTCATCTATTTCTAGCCTTTGGTCCTTTTATATTAGCTATATCAAATAGTCTGCTGCAAAATATATACTCTAAATTGTTTTTTTTTTATTCCTTGTGTGTTTATGATGCCATGATTATTATGTTAATGAGTGATTTATCTCGCACATTGATGAGTCATTGCTTATTAATTGTCACTTTAAGGAGTCATTGCTTATTCATTCTAATCACTAACATTTAAAAATATTACTGATTATTTAGTACTAGTGCCATTTGTTTCTAAGTTTGTCCATTTGGAATGATGTGGGGTTTTGTTTTTGTTTTGGGGTCTCTCCCCCCCCCACCCCATTTTTTCATGGTTTTACATGTGTTGTAAAAAAAACCCATTCTGTGTAATTATTCTCTTTCCTTTTCATGGGCTGCTTCAGAGGATGTAGTCATGTGGTCCTCCAGAAACTGTCAGATGGTAAACACCAACATTCTTGGCCATAGTCTGTGCTGGCTAGGGCTGCTGGGTTTTGCAGTCCAATCACATCAGGAGGTCACATGATTCTTACCCTGGGCTGCATTATGTGAGCAGATTTCCATTTGTGAACCTAACCCTCCCCTCTCTAATAGCTGTTCATCCAACCCTAAAGAGCAGATATGAATGGGATATGGGGCAGGGGGAGGTGGAATCCGTTCCACCAATGATATCTGTTTCACAGGTGGATGGTTGGACACCATGGGAGACAACACGGTTTTGAACATCCACAAGTCAGTTCACTTACTATAGTAGGTTCATATATCTTTTTTTTTTTTTTAAGTATTGAGGAGGTCTGGGCTCATGACACACCTCATTTGGGGACAGACATATAATTTATACATATAATTGCCACATGTAGCCTGTATTTATCACCTGACAAACACAGAATAAAACAATAACTTGTCAACCTTTGGTGCTGAAACTTTGAACTTTCAAGCTTTGCTGAAATTTTATATGGACAAAAAGAAGGCTTGAAGCAAAATAGTTTCACAACCAGCTTATGTGGGTTTGCTAACACATCAAATGGCACTGACAGAAAGGGCAAATCTCCTGAAGAAAACAATCCTTTCTTTTTTTGATATGGCTCCTCAATGCATGTGTTATAATAAATGCTGCCAGGCATGGGATAAGTG
Source organism: Sceloporus undulatus (assembly GCF_019175285.1). Classification (NCBI taxonomy): domain Eukaryota; kingdom Metazoa; phylum Chordata; class Lepidosauria; order Squamata; family Phrynosomatidae; genus Sceloporus; species Sceloporus undulatus. The sequence continues at coordinate 114,934,431 of NC_056523.1, read as the reverse complement.
ACCTCTAGATTTAAAGTTGCAAGGTCTTAAAACATAAACTGTAAAGGAAATTGTGCATTACGCAAGTGAGATTTGCTCAGAGAAGACTCCACGAGGCTTACTTGGCCATTACTATTTAGAGAGCTAGCAATTTAAAGTAAAACCTTTTTTCACACATCATTCAGTCTTACTACCTCCAAAATTTGTCTCAGTTCTTTATTTTCCAAATAATTTAGAATTAGTTATGTTCTTTTTCTTCACAGTAAATGCCTCCATTTTACACTCCAATAAAAACATGGGTTTTATCATATGAAATGCTGACTTCTCAATAGTACATTATGACTGAGATTCAACTGCAAAGGCAATGTACAATATTTTTATTCTATTATCTTGCCTTAATTTTCATTCTAATCGAGCTATTGCTGTTACAAGTGTTTTTACATAAATAAATGTTTGGGGGAAGGTGCTTTTCATTTCCCTTTTATTGACTATTAGCCTTAAAGCCCGTCAGCCACTATTATGTATTCAACTTTATAAAAATATTGATCTTTAATTTTTATCCCTTCTCCTCTGAATTCTCTGCTGTCCTAGACACGATATCTTTTGTGTTTCTGATGATAGATAAAATTTTGGGATGTGAAAATTAGTTCAGTTCATTTTAATTTAATTCCATTTGATGACTTGCTAGTCAATAGTGTCACCTGTTTTCTCCTTGGCTATAATAAAGTGCATTAAACATCTTTTATATAATCAGAACTAAAGTCCAATGGGAGAAATATTATATCTATGATTCAAGTACAGCCTAAACTTTTTAGAACTGCAGAATAGGGATAAATGTATCCATTAGTCTGTCAAAAAATAATGAGGAAGAAAAAGAACAGAAGGTACAGTGTTCATATTGCTCATTTGGCTTGGTTTTACCAAATGGATTCTACTCATGGCACATAGTACCTGTTCATATCTGTACCTCCGATCCAACTGTCATGGATCTCAAGCAATTATTTTTAAAAGAAGTCTGTACCCCAGAATCTGAGATATGAGCTCAGAAATGTCATGGTTTATTCCTCAAGCATAAACCCATGTTTTGTGGTGTCTCTGTAAAATATATATCCCACAGCTGCAAATGGATAGGAACCCTGTGAAGCAAAAAGGAGATTAAAACATGGGAAAGAAAATGGACTAGATATGCACAAAACTTCTTGAGCCAAAGGTTAACTATTACTGTACAACATGTAAAGAAATCTTTAAAAGTTCAACTATGTTTACTGTCTACAAAACAATGTTCAAAATGATGATTTTGAGTGGGAAATTTATGTTTCTCTCTCTCTCTGTGTCCAGCTTTTCATGATCCATCAATAAAACATCCATAGCACAGTAGGCCTTGGCATCTGTTGGGGTTTATGAACCAAACCCCCTGCCCATGGATACCAAAATGTGTGGATGCTCGTCTCATTAAATACAATGGTGTAGTAAAATGGTGCCCTTTATATAAAATGTCAAAATCAAGGTTTGCTTTTTGGAATACAGTGGACCTTTATTATACGCTGGGGTTTGGTTTCAAGATCCCCCATAGATAACAAAATCTGTGGATGCTCAAGTTCCATTAAATATAATGACATAGCAAAATGGTGTCCCATATAAAAAAAATGGAAAATCAAGGTTTGATATTTGAAATTTATCCTTTTTTTGAACAATTTCAAACTGTGGATGCTTGAATCCGTGTATAAAAAATCTGTGTATGAGAAGGGCCAACTGTATATATATATTAAACATATTTTCAAGCCATGAAATTGCTAAGTCTATGGATATGGACGGCCAACCATAGGTAAATATGTTTGCCTGGTTCTGAGGAACTAGAATATGGCAACCCTGATTGAGAGAGAGAGAGAGAGAGAGAGAGAGAGGAAGAAAATCTTGTGGTTTATAAGGAGAGTCTGAAGAGGAAAATGGTTGAAGTAGCACTAGGGTGGATTGCGGGAACAAACAGAAAAAAAGAGAAAAGGATTGTATCACAGGGAAACAGCACTGGAGTGCTATAGAAGGTTAAATGCGAACCAAGCAACTATTATTGGTTTGGAGAGAGAAAAAGGTCAACATGAACAGAAAAGTTGTGAGGTGAGTGAAGAGAAAGAGTTCTGGGGTGGGGTGGAACAAACAGGTTTCTAACCTCAGCAATCAAAGGTATTTTTTCTAGTTCATCATATATATATATATATATATATATATATATATATATATATGCTTTTTAAAAGTCTTTATCACACTCACTTGCATTTTATAAACTTCATATTGGGATGTGAGCTTCAGGGAATCACCCATAAAATTTTGGTAATACATAAGACAGAAGGAGGAGTCCCCAAAAAGAATTATGGACAGACTAACTCAACAGTTTTATTTCCTTTCTCTGAACAGTTTGAAAATGAAATCATTTTAAAATTGGACCATGAAGTAGAAGGAGGCCGTGGAGATGAGCAGTACCTACATTTATTTGAATCAATGTAAGTATAACCCTGGAACATATCCATAGCTATAATTTGTAAGATTGCTATATTTTAAAGTTGAACATTTATTTTAAAAGTGTGAAACGTTTTCAAAGTTATGTATTACACTTCAGTCCTGCTTTCACATGAGAATCTCAGCGATCTTCCAACATATGGTGACCAGATCTTCAATAAAGTTACAGCGCCTGTCATTCCCGGAAAATTATCTGAGCTGAACACACACTATGGGGATTATCACATGAGGCACTTACATGCTGGAACCATTGCCCAAACAGTTCAGAAGCATGGAGGTGGGATAGCCGGTTGTGCTTCTGAAGTGTTACTGAAGCGTGTCCCACTCTTCTCCCATCGACTAATCATTCGTGGAACATCCATTTCTGTAATAACGGGAACTTCTGTTATTACAAAAATGGCTGCTACGCGAATGATTTGTTGACAGGAAAAGAGCAGGACACCTCAATGATGCTTCAGAAGCACAACTGGCTATCCCACCTCCGCGCTTCTGAAGCGTTTGGGCAACAATTCCAGCATGGTAAGTGCCTCGTGTGATAATCCCCCAAGTTTTCATTCTGTCTTGAGAAACAGAGGCTTACAATTCACATCCCTCTGCTGTTCATTGCTGTAGATTTTGCACTGCTGCCTTTTATCCATAACCAAATAGTAGCAAGTAATGATATTTTCTCTTTAGTCCTTGATTTACCAGTATTTTGAGCCCTGTAATATAAAAATATATGAAGTATTAAGGGTAACAAGAAGAGGCAAGAAATGAAAAATGCTCAAATTGTGTAACATTCTTCTTCAATTTAGGATGCCTAAATAATCTCTTGGAATATGTATGTGTGTGTGTGTGAGGGAGAAAGAGATCAGGTTCCCCAGCAATGCTAACCTTGAACTTGGAAGCAAAACAGAAGGTGCCCCACAAAACTGAAGCCTATTTGCATATTTATTGGAGCTGTGCCACTGGTTTAGTGAGATTAAGTTGTTACTGCTAGTATGTTCAGACTGGCAGCCATTGCTGCAGAAATAAGTTGCCATTTGCCTTGCTTAGCTTACAAACAACAGCACAACAATATCTTAACATGCTGAAATGCTGATGTGTTACAATAGCTGCAGAAAGCTGATTTGCAAGAGTGCCTGAGATGTATCAATAACTGTGCTAGAAAATAACTTTTGACATATGATTTAGTGGTGCCACCACCAAAATCAGCTAGGATTTTTGAGGCAATGAGCATAAAAACAGCTGTCCCAAAGTCCTCTCCAACATCCTGTTCCCACAGTGGCCAACACTGGAAGCCCACAGACAAATTGCGTGCAGCAGTATCCTCACACTTGTATATCCCAGCATTTGAACACTATACATTCAGACACATGATGTCTCTGGTAATGGAAATTATATTTAGCTGTTGTGAACAGTAACCAATAGCCACTGATAGTCCTATAATATTTTTTTCCAAATTCTTTTTAGGGGTCTTCTCCTTTGGTGGCCATTACCATATAATTCTTTTTCATTCACTCAAAATGTCTTTACCTTAGGAAGCAACATGTACCTTTAGATAAATATCACTGTTATACACACTCTCATAATCAAATGTTTTCATGGCTAACTTGGAATAACATTTATTTCATTTTGGGTCCAATTTTGAGAAAAAAGTGATCTTCGAGGTGAAGGAGATGGGCAGCAAAGAGCGAAGCACTGGTCACCTCTGCAGCAGTCACACCGCAATTGGCCTGGGACCGCAGCAACTGCACAGCCTGCTCTCAAAGCAAGCTGCCACCTAAGTCCCAAAGCCAGCTGCCAGCAGGAGAGGGTTTTTTGCCACTCCTTTTTCTGGTGGCTTCAGGTTGCCTTTGTCGGCCTTAGAGTGGCTTCTGACTGATCTGGGAGCATGTGTCACCTGGGGATGCCCTGCCTCCAAAGCAGCCAGGAGCCAGGTCTTTTGGCCCATCTGTCTTGGGCCTCTTTGAAAAGAATTACTTTTCAACATCTTTTACCTTGCTGTCACCTTAAGCCTAGAACAATTCACACAGCAAGTTCACTTTTTGATGTGTCGTGCAACCACATATTAGACATGTAAACACTATGCTATAGCAAAAACATGCTGAACATTACACATGCCTATATTCTTCCAACTTCCTCCCAGAATATAGTGTTGAATCTATTATTTACTATCAAGCTCTCTGATGAGACCACACATGCTCAAATTTACAAGAAAGGGATTTAAAAATCATGGATTTACAGGAGGCAGTTCTAAAACTATAATACTCACCAAGTGGGGAAAAACACAAAGTAACAAAGCAAGTCTAGCACAATCCCCTACAGCTTTTAGCTGAATCAACTCAAACACACAATCAGTAAACAACCACCAATTCTTGAGATTAATATTTTCTTCTCTTAGCTTCTGGATGCCAGGCTTTTACTTGCTGGCAAACATCCCACCTTCAGCCTTAAGCAACTATTCACCTATATTGTTGTTGTTAACTGTTTTCAAGGTGATTGTGATTTATGGTGCCCTTATGAATGAGAGACATCCAAATCACCCTATCTCAGGTCTTGCAGACTCAGGGCCAAGGCTTTCTTTTTTGAATCTATCCACCTTTAATACAGTCTTCCTCTTTTCCTACTGTCATCTATCTTAGCAAGCGTTATTGTCTTTTCTCATGAATTACATCTTCTCTTGATATGACTACGGTAGGTTTAGATTCCCAGCTCAGCCATGAAACCCACTGGGTGATCTTGGGTAAGCCACATGTTCCCAGCATCTGAATAAATCTTTCATGAAAACACCACGATAAGTTTAACTTAGGGTTGGCATAAGTCGGAAATGACTTGAAAGCCCACAACACATACACACACACCTGGCATGGTGTGTAGTGGTTTGAGCGTTGCACGGTGACTCTGGAGATAAGGATTCAACTCTTTGCTCAGCCATGTAAATGCACTAGAGATTGACCTTGGGCAAGTCACATACTCTCAGCCCCAGAAAACCCCATGATAGGCCTCCTTAGGATCACCATAAGTTGAAAACTACTTGAAGGCATACAACAATGAATTATTTCTTGACACATTGTGGCAGATATCTTGTATGGCAGAATGTAGTGTAACACAGCTTAGGTCCCAACTATTTGAGAGACCGTATCTCCCCATACGAACCGTCTAGAGCCCTAAGATCATCAGGAGAAGGCTTTCTCTTGCTCCCACCACCATCCCAGACTCGCCTGGTGAAGACATGAGAGAGAGCCTTCTCAGTGACTGCTCCCACCCTGTAGAACTCCCTTCCACAGGAGATTAGGCTGGCTCCCTCCCTGGTGGCCTTTTGCTGGCAAGTGAAGACATTTTTATTCCATCAAGCTTTTTAAAATCATGCATCCCCATCAGGGGATGGGGGGGGGGGAGGTTGGTTTAGATTATTTTAACATTGTATATTTTAAATTTTTGTATTTGTAATTTTATATATTTATGATTTTAATTGTACAATTTTAATTGTTGTGTCTTATATAAGCCGCCTTGGGTCCCACTTTGGGAGAAAGGTGGGATAAAAATAAAATAAATAAATAAAATAGTTATGTATATGGAACTGTGCTACATGTGTAAACTCAACACCACACACTTAGCTTTGAGCCACTGTTCCACTGTACTCCCACCCCCATCGCCATTCTGTGGCTGGTGGAGAAAGGTATGTGGTGAAGTTTAGAGAAGCATCTACCTATGTCCCTATAGCCAGATGGAGAATGATTATATAATCTCTTGATATCAACTAGGGTATTCTGGAAATCAAAATAGATGGTGTACTTATTCTGGATCTGACTACAGGGACATATCTGCCTGCTTCTCTGATCCTCGCACTTCATCTCTATCAGCAATGAAATGGCCATTGAGGGCTGCAGTGGCTCAGCAGCAAGTTTGGAGGAGGAATAACACAGCTATCCCTTTGAAATATTTTGGAAGCAAATGTTTCATTGTGAACTGTGTGAATAAGTTTTTGTTTTTGAAAAATCTTTTTCTTGACTTAAATCTCCCATCATGTACTTTCTTGAATGACCATGACTTCTATGTCATCCATTGCTGTAGTACAATCAGTATGTGTGGGGTTCAGTTTGAGTTTCCCAGGGTATTCATCCTTTTAAAGGGAAACAAAAATATGTAGGTATGAAAGTTAAGGTTGTTAGAGTTCAGCTTTCATCAGCAGAGCAGCAAAAGTGTGGGTCAGGCTATTATTTTAAATCTGTCTTCCCAAAGAATAAAGACTTACTCCAAAAATAACAAACATTCAGTCTGTAGTTTAAAAACAATTAATAATAATAACTTTAAAAAATAAATACAAAACAAACTAAACCCTATCCTGACAGGTGATGGTTTGGGAAAAGAGATGAAATCTCATCATCATTAATATAGCAGGAAGAGACAACAACTGACTGCTTGAAGCAGTTGAGAATCTTGGGAGAGAGCTGTTAAACTGCCTCCAAGAGTCAGTGACCAAAGTCACATGATAGTTAGAATGAAAAAGACAGAAGGCATCCCTGCCTAACTAAGGAGGGATAGGAGAATGGCAAAAATAAAATAATAATAATAAAAATTCCCCAACATTATGGCTGAAGATTGTTCTAGAGACACCTTCTATTAATAGATATGTTCTTCATCTCCCTTTTAAAGATACACATTTGGATTGGTATTGTTCTAGATTGGACAAGGTTGAGGGAGAAAGAACAGTAGAGGTGCTATTCCCTTCTATTTGTCTCATATTAACAATTCTGGACATAATAGAAAATTGATAATAGCTGTATTCTTAAACCTGCTGGTTTCAAAGGCATAAATTCACTATATTTTATGAAATTTGTCAAGCTGCATTTGTTGAGGTAGCTTCCCAAATCTTGGTTTGCTGATGTGTCTAGTTCTGTGGTTGCAGATTTTACTTCAAAGGAACCAGGACCTCACTTCTGAAATCAAATACTTTACATTTTATCAAAGGATGTTTATTTTTCCATTACTTGTTCTAAACTTTATGCTTCAAGGTTGCATTATGCACCATTAGGGCACAAAACAACATTGTAACCAGAAGATAACATTGTAACTAGAAATTTGTATATGGAGGTCACACAAGAAGTATTGGTGATCATATTGAAACGTCTAAAAGTTTCTTTTTTTCTGAACGATATAACCTTTTGCATACACTAAGTATACCTTTATTAGAAACACAACACAGCCTTTCAAATTAAAAGCTTTTCAGGGAAACATTACACAAGTAACACTCTTCAGGAATAAGAAAACAAATATTGTTGGCAATAGCTGGCAGAAGAAATAAAAAGACATTGAATGCAATACATGGAAGAGATATTAGAATGGTCCACTCTCGAAGGCTGATGGAACCCCAAAGGTTCCAGGAAGCCCTAGAGGGGTATATGGTTGGAAGTGACGGCGACACTGTTGATGCCCTGACCAACATCTGGGACACTGATCTCTCCAGGGCTATACACAGCATCGCTCCCAAGCATCCTCTCAGGCATGCTTCCAAAAAGAAGCCCTGGTATACGGAAGATCTCCGGGCAAGGAAGCAGGTGCTGCGACGGCTAGAGCACGCCTGGCGGAAACACCAGCGCTTACCCGACAAGGCTCTCCTAGACCATCTTTTGGAGGACTATGGAGAGGTGATAACGTGCAGCTAAGAACTCGTTCTATGCTGCACGTGTCGCGTCTGCGGAGTCGCGTCCAGCAGAGTTGTTTCAGGGTTGTGTGAGGGAGCTAACCAGCTCCCTCCCAGCAAACCGAACCAGATCCTTGAACCTTCTAAGGCCTGCTGTGACCAATTTAACAACTTCTTCATGGATAAAACCTCTCGGATAAGCGAAGGTCTTGATACCAGCATTAGAGCAGAATCCAGAGCAGAGGCATCCAGAGCCGCTGTGGACTCGATTGTACTGGATCAGTTTGAGCCTGTTAGTACCGAGGATGTGGGCAAGATCCTTAGAAGTGTTAGGAAGACAACCTGCTCTCTCGATCCCTGTCCCTCGTGGTTAGTGGCCCAGGGGGGACCGGTAGTAACTGCAATGTTACACCGGATTATTAATACATCTTTGAGGGAAGGGCAATTTCCAGCTAGTCTGAAATTGGCCATCGTAAAACCTTTGTTAAAGAAGCCCTCCCTCGACCCCCTGTTGCACAACAATTATCGGCCAGTCTCGCTGCTGCCATTTTTGGGGAAGGTGATCGAGAGGGCGGTTGCAATCCAGCTTCAATCGATCTTGGATGAAACGGATTATCTAGACCCATTTCAAACCGGTTTTCGGGTGGGCTATGGGGTTGAGACTGCCATGGTCGCCTTGGTCGATGATCTCCATCTGAGCATGGATAGGGGTAGCGTGTCCCTGTTAGTGCTCTTGGACATCTCAGCAGCTTTCGATACCATAGACCATGGTATCCTTCTGGAGCGCCTGGCAGGGGTGGGAATCAGGGGCACTGCGCTCCAGTGGTTCCGATCCTACCTTTCCAGGAGGTTCCAGATGGTGCAGCTGGGGACGTGCGCTCCGATAAGAGGGCCCTTACATCTGGGGTCCCTCAAGGAGCCATTCTGTCTCCCATGCTTTTCAACATTTACATGAAACCGCTGGGAGAGATCATCTGGAGACATGGGGTGCGGGGTTATCAGTACGCTGATGACACCCAAATAATTTTCTCTATGTCTCCGACTGATGTAGTGACCAGGGATGGCATCTCTCCTCTCGTGGCCTGTCTGGAATCGGTAATGGGCTGGATGAGGGAAAACAGACTCAGCCTGAATCCAGAGAAAACGGAAGTACTCGTGATAGGTTCTCCTGGCTCAGGGATGGCGGTGGTTCCGCCTGTCCTGAACGGGATCACGCTTCCTGTGAAGGACTCAGTACGCAGTCTGGGGGTGCTTATTGACTCGTCGCTCCACCTTACTTCTCAGGTGGATGCGACAGTCAAGAGCACCTGCTATCAGCTTAGGCTGATACGCCAGCTGCGTCCCTACCTGGACCGGAGGGACCTTGAAACTGTAGTACACGCTCTGGTAACCTCTTGATTGGATTTCTGTAATGCGCTCTACATGGGGCAACCCTTGTACCATACCCGTAAGCTGCAACTAATGCAGAATATGGCAGCACGACTGGTCACTGGTACTTCCAGGGTCAGTCATATAACACCTGTGCTTAAAGACCTTCATTGGCTGCCTATTCGCTTCCGGGCGCAATATAAGGTGTTGGTTATTACCTATAAAGCCCTAAATGGCTTGGGCCCAGGGTACCTGGAGGACCGCCTCTCTCCGTACAATCCGCCCCGCACACTCAGATCAACTGGGCAGCAATTATTAAGAGTTCTAAAGGCTAGACTAGTTACTACCACCAGGAGGGCCTTTACCACATTGGCCCCCAACCTCTGGAACTCACTGCTCGTTGAGCTCCGCTCGGCCACCTCCCTGGCCCAATTTAAGAAGGGGTTGAAAACATATCTTTTTGAGCGGGCTTACCCCTGACTCTATCCCCCGGTATATTTTCTCACCCCTCCGTCGTCAGCTGGTTGAGCTGGCATGAGTTTGCTTGTTTTTATTGCAATGTTTTAATGTATTTTAATATGTTTAACTGTATGGATTTTCTTGTTGTACACCGCCCTGATTTTTAGAAGGGCGGTATAGAAATAAATTTTTATTATTATTATTATTTATTATATGTAAAAGCGATGGAAAAAAATGACACATGGAATGAAGAACCATATGAAGATGAACCCCAAGTTCTAAAAAGCGAGGTGAAAACTGCAATAAGAGAAATTGGGAAAAAATAAATCACCCAGAAAACAATATATTCCAGTTGAACTGCTACAATCCACACAGACAGAATCAACTATGCTGTTAAGTAATATATATCAACAAATATGGGAAAAAAAACATTGGCCAACAGACTGGAAACAATCAATATATATCCCCATCCACAAAAAATGAGACACAAATGATTGCAGCAACTATAGGACCATAGCATTAATTTCTGATGCAAGCAAAATTCTGCTCAAAATTCTGCAGTATAAATACCAATTTTACATGGAGAGAGAAATCCCAGAGGTGCAAGTGGGGTTTAGGAAAGGAATAGCCACTAGGGACCACATCAAAAACATACGGTGATGAATGGAGTATAACAAGGAATTCCAGAAAAAAATCAGCATGTGTTTTATAGTGTACAGCAAATCATTTGACTGCATAGATCACAAAAACTATGGATGGCTTTTAAAGACATGGGTGTGCCACTACATCGGATAGTCCTGATGAGAAATGTGTACTTAGGACAAGAGGCAACTATTAGAACAGAATATGGAGAAACAGAGTGGTTTCAGAGTTTGGGACGGATTATGTAGGGAGAGGTGTTCCCACAAGTAACTCACGCCCAAGCCATGTAGGGCTTTAAATATAATAACCAACATCTTGTACTGTGCCTGGAAGCAATCGGCAGCCAGTGAAGAGATTTTAACACAGATGTTATGTGGTCAAACCTGGAAGAACTGGTGACCAATCTGGCTGCCATGTTTTGAACCAATTTAAGCTTCCAAACTTGGTATAAGGGTAGCCCCATGTACAGCACATTACAGAAATCAAGACGAGAGTGGTGCAAATAATCTCTGCTCACATGTCAGATGGACAGACTCAGTCAGAGAGGTCATGGGCCTGAATGAACTTACAGGACCTAAGCAGAGCAGTGGAGGACAGGGTCTCTTGGAGATGTCTCATCCACAGGGTCACCATGATTCAGGGTTGAGGGCAGTTAACAAGTTCTTTTGAGAGGTATGGTTTGGGGCAAGAGGTTAAATGTGCCTATGGAAATAGATTAGATTGAAATATATACCATCGGCACTTTGGGGGGCAAGGAACAGAGATTTCTTTACAACAAATACCACAGTAAACACTGTAGTATTTCATCCTGACTCTCGTCAGTGCTACTCAAATGAACATGGGAAGGCAGAATCCTAATGAAATTCTCCATGCTATAGATTCTTATCTCTGTTGTTTTCTACTAGACTGAGGATAGTTGGCATGACTAATTGGGGACATGACCCCAATTTTTCCTCTGAAGTATCCCAGAAACGCAGTGCTCCCTGAAGTGAGGATTTTACATGATGGGAATAATAAGGTGGTTGTTTGTAAAATAAATGAAGTGAAACGTGTATTCAGTCAATTTGCTTAATTTTACATGCTGCTAGTTTAGGCGTATATCACAGAAGGCAGATGTACAGGTAATGTGCTCAGTATTGTCTATACAGAATGGTAGAGGCTGGTGTGGGCTCAAGCAGGAATTTTCCTTGGCTTAACATGGAATTGCTAAGAATGTTTTCTACCACTGATTTTTTCCTCTAAAACATTTCCCATTTTACAAACTCACTGTGACTAGGAAACGAATTTTTAGACAAAAGTCTAGGGCATAATCTAGGTATATCTATCACAGGACTTGTCTTTTAGGTATGTTTCCTTTCAGAAGGAAGGAGTTGCTTGAAGTTCTTTAAGAACCTCTCTTAAGAAGTAGAAGGCTTAGGCCTGTTACAGACTGCCAAAATAAAGCTGCTTCGGGTCTCTTTGGAGGTATGCTGTTTAAATGATGCATGAATCCTAAGAATCCGGAAGCTGCACCAAAGCTGCACTCCAGTGCTTAGGAATGGAGTGTGGCTTTGGCACGACCTCCAGACCCATAGGACCCATGCATCATTTAAATAGCATACCTCCAAAGAGACCCGAAGCAGCTTTATTTTGGCAGTCTGTAACAGGCCTCAGTTTGCTTAGAAGGAAATAATCAAAACATACAAAGGTGAAATGAATAATTTATTTTATCATGTATTGGATTGGGGCCTATAGATATTTTAGTCCTAGCTGTGTCATTGAAGCAGATTTGAAATTCAGGTCACTCCTGATAACATCTGTTTTGTTCATTTTTTAGTCTTGAGCCTGTGATGATTATTATTGCACTATGTGTCTATGAAGCACTATACAGTATATTGTAATAGATATGCAGAATGCTGGATTGTTCAAGTATATTATTGCCTTGATTTTTAATACTTGGTCAACTTTGTTTTGGATCCACGGTAAGGCAATGTCTTTCTTTGGACTAGTTAAAATGCCACAAAATAATGAGCAAGCTTCTGAGTTCTCCAGAGGCAAATTCAGCAAAGAAGAGCAAAGGAGACAATGTGTGTGTGTGTGTGTGTGTGTATATATTGGTCTGATGCTAAAGCAATAAATTCTGCTTTGGTCTCTATACTGAGGTGAGGTGAAAGAGATGTGGCATTTTTAATTAGACTGACCTCTCCTGGGTACTGTGCAGGCTTCATTGGTGTGATGGCATGAAGAAGACCCAGTAGGTGTTCCCTAGTTTTTGACAATTGATATATATAATATATAACCTCCAGCAGTTACAGGCATCTGTCTCAAATCTGAAACAAAACACTTACCTTTAGTGTGTGTTTGAGGATGGCAATAAAGCGAAATTATTGCCGGGGGGGGGGGGGTTTCTGCTAGAATGAATTGATCTTTCCTTCACATGCTATTTAACTATGAAAACAATGAGAATAGCTTCTCCATTGCTGCTGACAGCTAGGACTGCTAAGGCAGATGGTGAGATGCTAATTTAGCAAAAAGATTTTACAAAGGAAAAATTGTAGGTTATTCACAATGAACAATAAAATTCATAAATACAATCAGACCCAGATTTAGTTATACTTAGAGTAAGTGCATTGACATAAATGTGATCTAACTTAGGCTGCATCTGCACTGCATAAATAATCCAATTTGACATGATTTTAACTGCCATGGCTTAGTGCTATGGCATTCTAGGAATTGTAGTTTGTTGTGGCACCATACAGAAGGCTAAATGTCTTGCAAAACTACAGTTCTCAGAATTCTGTAGCATTAAGCCATGGCAGTTAAAGTGGTGTCAAACATTATTTCTGCAATGCAGATGCAGCTCAAGTCACAAGAATCCATTGTCCATTGATTGGAGTGGGTGCATTTTAAGCATGAGTACTTTTTGATCCAAGTCAATCCAAGGCCTGGAGAATGCTCTGAATACATGTAGCTCAGTTTTACTGGAGAAGCCAACTAATTCTGCTTCTTAGGGAACTGTTTCTCAACTGGATAGAACTGTTTGAAGGAAGCCCCAGCTACAGAAGAATTTTAAAAGAATGATAATTTATTCTAGGCTCAGCCAGAGTCACTTGTTTTTTTGCAGGTCAGATGACATTCCTATTAAAGGTAATATCTAATAAAGTAATAGCCAGCTAAAATATAAAATACTGCATTTTTCTGAGGAATGCCAATAAATTTTAAAGTAGTTTTGCACATGTAAAAGTTGCTAATGCAGTATAAGAGAGCTCTGCATTTAAATGAAGACTACTAATGAAGTCCAGGGAAATTAAAAATCATGCATAATGCAACAATTCAAGACAGCCAGGATAATTGTATTTGAAGCTTGTGGAATGTAACTGAACACTTACTAACGTCTTGCCATTATTTTCTTGTGCAATATCCCTCATAATGTCCATAATGTATCAGACTTAAAACCCTTAATGGAATTGGTTAGTTACTGCTGTAATCACTTGAAAGCCAAATCAGAATGTAAGAAGACACAGTGCTTTTACAGACTGAGACTACAATAGTGCAAAAAGAAAGTTAATCAGCCCCTTGCTTTGTCAGAGTACAGAAATCTCCTGCTGTACATTGCAGCAGAACCAAAAGCTTTAAGAAAATGCAGCAAGGTAGCATAGTGCCATACATGTTAAGTGTGAGAACTGAAAATGTTCTTGCAATATAGTAGAGTCTGGACATTTTCTATCTGATATGGCTGGGATTGATAAAGTGAGGTAAGCTGGGCTGGCTCCACCATAAACCATGGCCAACAGATATCTTCAATATGGTCATGTTGGACTTCATTGTTGGCTTCTTCTAAGCTTCTGTATAGCAATGATCAAGGAGATCACTGCGCAAGTACATATGCACAGAGAAATTGCTAAAGAAAGTTTACTGTGCTGACCTACATCAACCTTGATAAACCTCAACATGTGCATGCCAATTACTGCTGTCTCTATTTCCTGCTATTCTCTTGTGCCCATTGAGTAGTGTGGGAATCTGGACCACAGACCCCTGGACTTCAACCCTGGGGTCCAAGATATACCATTGCTGGTGTTAGGTCTGTGCATATGTGTTTATATAAGACACTGTAATGTAAGAATAGCCATTTTTATGAAGAAAATTGCTTCACAGGTATAGATATAATCCCCAACATGCAGCCAAACTTATTCACAGATTCCCTTTCTCCTTACCGAACTTCCCCTTACCGACCTTCTCCTTCCCTCTCATTCATCATCTAAGAGGCATTTCCCTCAGTGTTTCATCTACATCATGCTGGTTCTCATGTAATTTTCATTATTTTCAGACTCACAGAGTGTTCTTCAAGCAACACTAGAATTGCCAAGACTGTTGAAACATTTGTAAGCCTAGTAAAAGGCCTTTTGGAAAAGCTACTGGATTATCGTGCTGTGATGAATGATGAAAGCAAGGACAATCGTATGAGCTGTACTGTAAATTTATTGGTAGGTGTTGTGATGAACCCTTCAGATTGGACATCAAAGAAATCTATGCACTACCATGGTGGGAAAATGTTTGAAAGTTGTAAGCAATTCAGAAATCCTAGTAATAATGTTTTGAAGATGAATATTAGGGGAGTAAAGACCTAAATATCCTAAAGGCACGAGATCCCATCTGATCTTGGAAGGCAAGCAGGGTCAACCCTGCTTAGTGCTTGGATGGAAGACCATCAATGAAAACCAGGTGGTGTGGATAAATTTCAGGGGAAGGAACTGGCAAAACCATCTCTGAATATTCCTTAGGTAAGAAAACCATGTGAAATGTATGGGATCACCATGCATACACACATTAGGGAAGTGAAGGAAGATTGCATGGTTTGGAGATAGAGGCTACATCTATCATATTAACATCAGGATTGAAACGGGGGGAAGCTATCTAGTCCAGATATGATTATATATGATAGAAACACAAGCCATAACAAACCATAATATCAATTCATTAGGAGCATCAGTTCCTAATAAATAGTACAATAACTAAGGGTGAATCTACACTGACAGCATACTCTGGACTGACTCTGGAGTATTCTGCCCCAAATTCTTCCTGACTTTACCCATTGCCTCCTTTCTTTTGCTGTGGGTTTTTTGGCTTTCACGGTGAACAACAGGTGGCTATCTTATCCATTTGTTGCCCAGCTCTGCTGCTGAGGTCAGAACAAGGTACCCACCATGTGCCTTGTTCTCTCCTCAGAGTGACTTGAACTTGCAGTAATAGCAGCAGGTGGATCACAGGTGAAGGCATCACTGCAAAGACAGCCAAAAACCAGCAGCAAAAGGTAAGTTATTTAAATGTAGGTTATTGGCAGAAATCCCCAAATTGGGTGCAGGTGTCATGAAGACATTCTGCACCTGATTTGGGATTTTTGTCTTGTGTCGTGCAAACAGAATGCAATGAGCCTGAGGGGAATTTAGGGTTATTTGTCTGTGTCAACAAGCCCTAAGATGACAAAGAGGCAATAGAGATAGTATTAATAGACAGATGTGATATTTATACAGCATTTTTAATGTTCTTCTAAATTATATTATGAATCAGTTTACAGCAGCGTTGTAAAGCTGATCAGTATGATTATCCTTATATTGTAAATGGAGAGCTGAAGCTAAGACTAGTTAATACATGACTGAGGTGAGAAATGAGCCAAGACTCACAGGTTACATTCTTCACTTTGCACTGTACTATAGCTATCTGGAGTATGTGAGGCTATAGTTCTAGATCACACAAACCATATCTCACCCTACTAGGAAGGACAGTGTTTGTCCTGCTGCAAGGTGCTGGCTATTCTGACTTGATCAATCTGTCCAGTTTACTGTTGCTGAAGTGTAATTCATGTATTTCACTGTTTACCTGATCCCACTGATTACCTATGAAAATCTTTTGGTGCCATTTGTCCTTTGTCTGAGTAATTAGATCACTTGTACCTCCCCTTTCTCAAATAATTTCTAAAAAGGTGATCCCAGGCTTATTACTGATTGCTATCATGAAACCCAGAGGTTTCACATTGTTCCCACATATTCAAGAAAGAGCTCCATTTAAAATCACTTAGAACTGTTTTGATAAAGTAAGATGTGGCCCTAACTTATTACAGTATGTTGAGATAATTAATTGTACAAACACTGGTTTCAGTAGCAGATAATATATAAATAATACATATTAATTTTAGTCCTAATGAGTACATTGAAATTTTAGTAATAAAATGAATAAAATAAAAATAAAATTAAAAAGTATTGAAATACAATGGAAATGATGAAAGTGACTCCCTGAATGAGATTTTTAAATATATATGTAAAGATCTTTGTACAGTTTTGAAACTGTTTACAGTTGAGTGTTTTGAGTACAAAGATAAATAGATTTCATTCATATTCTCTTTACAGAATTTCTACAAGGAGATTAATCGTGAAGAGATGTATATAAGGTATGGAAATGCTCTGCTCATTCTGCTATTGATAGAGATTGTTTTCTCTCACACGGTCTTTAAGATTTTCTATAGAGCTAGAATAAATATCTGATAGCACACCATTCATGTAAAGCTTGTATTATCCCAAGGCTCAGCCACATCTATAAAAATATTAAGTATTCCGTAACTTGACTACATCATACATATTAATGACCTGCAGTTCTTCCCATAGTATTTTATTTGTGTGAACCAATGGGATGTCTACTTCACTCTGCTTCAAAAATGGATTACATAATTTGAAGCAAAGTGGATGACACATTTCAAGTTGACAGATACAGTCCATCTTGACTGCTTTGCATTTGACAGCATTTGTAAATAAAGAACTGCTTTGAAGGACATGCTGCCATAGCTTACAAATGAAGCACTATATTCCAAAGAGGATGAGACATGAAAAGCATGATTGCTTATAGCTTTGTATCTAATGTATAAAATCTACATTATAAAGGTAAGAAGAGATGTTAAGACTGAAGAGCCATTAAATTATTTGTATAAATCTTTGGGTAGAGGGCAACATCTTTGACTTATTTGAGCTGTGGTGTTTTTTGTTTGCTTGTTTTATTTTTGTTTTACATTTTCTCTTCAGTTACAGCTATTCAGCAAGCTGACAAAGATAGTACATTAGGATAGGCAGGCTGGTCAAGATTGATTGTACCAGGAGCATGAGCATGGATATGTGTTGTGCTTCCAGTTTTACTGTGTTTTCACAAAGGGTGCTCAACAATGGCTCCTTTTCATCCTGGAGAGGTGACCAGTGGGGTTCCACAGGGGTCTGTCCTGGGCCCAGTGCTATTCAAAGGACAAAAAGTCAATTCTTTATTTACTCAAATTAACAGTGAGATCTTTTTTTTTTTTTTTTGGTACTCTTTCTCCCTTATTTGCTTCATCTGTTTTAATAGGTACCTGTATAAACTTCGTGATCTTCATTTAGACTGTGAGAACTACACTGAGGCTGCCTATACACTTCTGCTGCATGCTTCACTTCTGAAAGTAAGCTGCTTCTTCTGGATTGAATACAAAGGTCTATACATGATGGTCTGTCAAGACAAATATTGTACTATTAGAAATGGGTATTAAGTTATGGTTTTGGTTTTATGCTTTATTCTTGGTAGTGGGTGATAAAATTGATTTTGTTCCTTTTGTGAATATATATGTAAACACATGCACATGGACACAGTGAACTCAGGTGCTGAAAAACAGACATACATTATTAGTTTGTCTCAGTGATTACAGAATGAGAAAAATAGGGCTAGAACTAGAAAAAGAAGAGAAAAACTATAAAGAGTATAAAGAAATCCAGTGTAACTCATTGAGCACTGAGGGCTAAAATTCTCCCAGCTAACATGGACTAGGGATGTAAAAAATTGCTTATTTCATTCTGCAAGGAAGAGCAAATACATTTAATAACCTTTCACCTGCTGCAGGGGTTTCTATGCAGCTTTTCAGCAACATTAATAATTTAGGGCTTTTTTCAGGAAGACTGGTTTTATTCAACATTTATGTGGGGGGTTTTGCACATAAAATATACTTGGAGTGAGATGTTTTCTACATAAAAAGCATTTTTTTCTGCAAGAGATGGTATATTCTGTGTTAAATAACTGATTCCTATGCAAAAAATGTTGCTTTTTCTGCAGAAGACACACTGCTTGCCCAAAAGTGTGCATCATGCAGTTAGAGAAATTTGAGGTTTGTACACATTTTCACATTTAGCACAAATGCACTGATTCTAGAAAAGAAATCATGTTGTGTGTGTGCACAGAAAATCTCTTTGCATAGAAGTCATTGTATTTTGCACAATACATTTTTCTGTGTAGAAAAATGGTGGGGTTTTTTATTCATCTACTGCTATTTTGTTTTTTTTACACATATAAATTTTCCTAAACAAAACCCTGAAGTACTATTAACCATGCAGCTGCTCCCCTTTTACTCTAGGCTGTCCTGAGTATCAAGACATCTTTTATTATTGGTTAATGATGTAAATATTAATTAATATCCTTCACATCCATAGACTAAAAATATTAAATCAGTGAAATAAACATAAATGTTGACTTTTACAAGTTCCATTAATTCACTCTAGTGTAGTTGAGACTAACAATTGCATTTAAACCTGAATATGCTGAATGTCTACAGAATACTAGAGGGCAGGGAGGAGGAAGGGAGGCAAAAATGCATAGTGGAAAGTGGCAATGGAATGTAGTATTCTATAAGAAAGTACTAGAGATGGAAACAATATTTGAACATTTTCAAAAAATTAATTCCTGTTTAGAAAACATGTTTTGGGGAGTGTTGAAAAACTACGATGAGCAGAATCTAGAATTGACAAGAATCTTTGCAGTACAGGAATTAATTCACGTGTGGTTCACATATGGTTTACATGGAAACCAGCATTTTCTGTGCAGGAAAAACCTCTTCTGCATAGAAAATAATATTTCAACAAAGAAATATTAATTCCTGTGGGAAAAAATTCTATTCCTGAACAGAACAAGCTGTTTTCTATGCAAATCAATGTACAAATTTTTATAATTTGCAAACAGCATTTTCTGTGCAGAAATTAATATTCCTGCCTTGAAATATTATTATCTTCACAGAAAAGGCTCTTTACATAAAAGGCTGATTTGTATGCAAAACAAGCACACAAAATAAGTTCCAAACTGCAAATACCCTTTGAAAACGCCATGCTTTTTGAAGACTTTACCACAGCAAGAAGAAAATGGCTGAAATTTCTTGTTGTTACCTTTCAGAAGAAATGTAGGCTGCATCTGCTCTGAAGAAATGATGCAGTTTGACAGTTCTTTAACTTCTATGTCTCAATGCTATGGAATTCTGAGTTTTGTAGTTTTGTGAGATATTTAGCCTTCTCTTTCAGAGTTCTGGTGCCACATCAAACTACACACAGGATTCCATAATAATGAGCCATTGAAGTTAAACTGATGCCAAACTGCATTATTTTTATGATGCAGATGCAACCTTAGTGAACGATTACATCCTTAGAAAGTACAGTTGGCTGAAACACTAAACAGAAGCATTTCAAACTGCAACATTTTGTTGGAAGTCTCAATTGTTTGCCTTGTTTATCTGTTGTTAGGTGAGATAGCTTATAGGTATTCAATACAGCTCCAGTATTTAAATGGTTCACTTCAGTATATTGTGTAAACTGCTTGCTTTTTGAAGATCTTCCCTCAGTGGGAAGAAAATAGCTGAAATTTCTTGTTGTTACCTTTAAGAAGAAATATATTGTTGTGGAGGGAAGGGAAGGGGAGGAAAAACACAATGGACAACCAATTGGCATAAAAAGGCCACAAGTTTATTGAATACAAGTATAGCGGGTTGACTCGAAAACATGTTGGTCGATGAACCGAATTGTCTGGTCACGGCCAGACTTCGGGATGACAGAAGGGGAACCGGTTTAAGATGCCCCACCACCTTGGGATCCAGTTATACACATATGTGCATCTTTGCCCCTTGTCACTGGGGAACACTGAATCGATGTTGGCCCCACGTTGGCGACATCACTACATCCTCAGCACCCCCGGGTCCCCTGGAACTCCCAATCCAGTGCTCTGCAGCACAGGAAACCATGCCCATCAGATCCAAGACCTATGCTGCCACCTTAGGAAACTTGTCACAACAGATCACCAATCCTGCAAGGGAGGGAGGGTGGGAGCCGGCAAGTAAAATGGCACCAAGCACCGGGCGGCACAGCCCTTTGAAGGCCGGCCAGCCAACCATTGGCCAGGAAGGAAGGGGGGGCTGCCTCCTGGCCAATCCCAGGGCTGCAGCCCCCGCAGCCCATCAGTCATGGGCCACTTCCACTCCCAGGTAAGCCTGGAAGTTGGAATCCTGGCCGAACTGGAAGTGGCCCAGCCAGGCAATGGCATGGTACTTCGGCACTTCCACTTCCAGCCAACCTGGGAGTTAGAGTCCCAGCAGGCTGGAAGTGCTGGCTTGAGCTGCCACAAGGGGCCCAAAGGCCTATGCCCCTCACCTGGTCTCACACCACTAGGGAAGCAGCCCTCCCCCGGACCACAGCAACTGGACCAGCCCGGTAAGTTGGGCGGTCCCATTTGAATACCTTATTGAATAGAAATCATTGCTGAAAATGCTTATATAGATATAGATATAGATATAGATATAGATATATAGAGAGAGAGGTCATAGGTTTAGGAAGCAGAGAAGAGATGCTGTTGAACCTAACATCTGGTTTAAATCCAGTTGATAGGCCCAACAAGAGTAGGCAGAATCAGAGAGATGTCATTGATTCAACCTATCCACTCTAGTTGGTGCTAAAATTAAATTTGTGTATGCAAGTTTTGATAGAACAGGGCTGGTGATGGAGTTGATGAGAACACCCTTCTACTTTAGTCTGATCTTCCAGACCGTACTGCTTTATTAACTCTTCATCTAGTGTTCATGTTTCAGGTCCTTCTAAAATTGTTGGTGCTTTGACATTTCTCTCAGCAATAATTACCGGCACACTATGTAATATGCATATGAATGGTTGGATGGTTAAAAATACAGAAAGGCAGATACAGTGGGAAACATTTGTTATTCTCCATTTTCTCTCTCACACTCCCCCCCCCCCACAATTGTACCCCCATACACAAGTCATCCCTTGTAAGATTTAGTTCAATCTTGTTGATCTGTATTTAGAGATGAAGAAGTAGAACAGCTTCAGTAATGGAGTAGAAACTGAGAAGAATAAAACCCATTTTGATCCCAGCATCAACTTATTTGTACTTTTCTGCTGAAATAATATATATATATATATATATTTTCCCAGTGGTCTGATGAACAGTGCACTCCTCAGGTCATGCAAACAGAATTTCAGAGTTCACAAACACATCGGCACCTAAAAGAGCACTTATACGAGATGATTATAGAATACTTTGACAAGGGAAAGGTAACCTCTGTGTGTGTGTGTCTGCTTTAAATGTCTGTCTAATGGCTATGTATCATATGCCACAGCCTAAACCCTTTGTGACGTCAAGTGGAAAATGCAGCACATATGTTTAAATTGAAGTCTGTCTGGAACATTACATAGATAAATTCATCATGAATTGCATTGCATTTATTCTTCATAGTGGTACAAAAGTAGGTTTGTGCATGAATTTCATTCAGAAACTTTTATTAAAGATATTATGTTTGTTTATTTATTTATTTATTTATTGCACTTGTATCCTGTGTTACTCCCAAAATGAAATCCAAGACATATATGGCTTTTTCTTTAGCAAGCGATTCCTATTATTTAGGCAAAGTATACATTTCATGTTGAACTATAGCCAACACATCTG
The DNA here is from genome assembly GCF_019175285.1 of Sceloporus undulatus. Lineage (NCBI taxonomy): Eukaryota > Metazoa > Chordata > Lepidosauria > Squamata > Phrynosomatidae > Sceloporus > Sceloporus undulatus. The sequence goes on along the minus strand of NC_056523.1, from coordinate 114,912,089 downwards.
CAAATCTGTTGGATTTGCTCTATCACATGTTGAGTTCAACAATAAAGCAGTTTTTATTTGTAAGGAACAAATGTTTGCACATTTTAGAATTAAGCCAAAATCAGTAGGCTGCTGCCTACCTGGGAGACAAATGCCTTCTTTGAAAAGGCTGCTTTCAGAGGATGTATTTGTCTCCTGGGTAGGCAGCAGTAATTTTGCCTTGTGCTATTGACATCTTCCATTTAACTGTGGCCATATTTCAAAGATCTTGGGAGTTGGTGATAGCAGTATGGAAGTTTCCTCTTCAGAATATTTAGTTTATGCCATAGTAACATGAACTGTGACACAAAAAGGGAGAAAGATCAGTGCATGTATACATAAACATGAGTGGCAGTGAAGAGAAACATATTCGTAGGTCTTATCTCAGAAAACTATCAACAGACGTAGGTTAGTGATGAAAACCTGCAGTTATTTCATTCTAGCACCCCAAAATGAAACATTTCAAAAGCATTCACTCCATTTAGGCATTTAGGTCAATTATAAGAGTTTCTGCATTTTTCTTTAGCAACTGTTGACATTGTAAAAACATTTTGGGGATGGAACATTTTGTTGTTCAAAACAATGCAATTCCACTGTTTTCTGTACAAAGTTTATTTTGTGCAAAACCTGACATGTTTAGATACACAGAGAAAAGATCCTGAAATACACACACACACACACACACACACACACACACTGAATCTTTGTCTATCTTGCCAAGATGCCCTTTCCTCCCAAGCATGAGAAAACCTGTATGTATTCTTTATAACCCTGGTGTGAGAGGTCTTTGCCTTTATAATATAAGGACGTGTTTTCCTCACAGTGAGCATCATCAATTTTGTGTAAACTTGGTTCACTTATGTATACCATGTTGTGTTGGCAGATGTGGGAGGAAGCAATATCATTGTGTAAAGAACTGGCAGAGCAATATGAAATGGAAATTTTTGATTATGAACTTCTGAGCCAGAACCTGGTAAGAAAGTGTTTCTCTGAGAAAAATATAGATATTCATTTATTTGTGATTCCAGATTTTTTAAAAACATCTTATTTCTTGTAGTTTAGAGCATAGTTTAGAATAGGAAACATGGTCTGCATTAAGAGATTTAATTCAAAATAGTCAGTTCGTGGTATATGTGTGTGTGTGTGTGTGTGTGTAGTTGGATTGCTCTGTGTTCAAGGCTTTGCAACTCAACATGCTAGAGCAATTTCCTCTGCCAAATGCAATTGAGAAAGGAAGAGCTCTTTTAAAAATTGCTTGCCAAATCAACAGTATTGGATTGTGGGGAAAAGATTTCCAAATATGTTTTGTCAATTAGTTTCTGTTTTACTTACATCAGTATATTTTACAAAAAGAAACTGGAGATACTCATTGTGGAATAGCTCTGATTTTACGAAAATACAGGTTGGATTAAAAAAAATAGCCCTTAGGCCTCATGAAAATAATATGTGGGAGAGTTTATATCATTTAATTCTTCTGCATCCCCCTGACATTCCTCTTAGAAAGCCATTGCTTATTGGAAAAGTGATGATGATCTGAACCCTATGTAGTTGTTTCAGCCACTGTACTATTTCAGACTCACCAAAAGTCTTTGCTCAGATAGGAAAAGCCTCCAAAAATCTTTACCTTTGCACCAGTCTATGATACTAGAGGAATCTGTCCCATGTCTTTGCTTTCAGATTCAGCAAGCAAAATTCTATGAGAACATCATGAAAATTCTGAGGCCTAAACCAGATTATTTTGCTGTTGGATATTATGGGCAAGGGTTCCCCACATTCCTAAGGGTAAATATATCTACTTTGTGTACTTTATCTTTAATAACTGCTTGTTCTAAGCCGTAAAGAATGCCTGTACACTGCTAATGAAAATGGAGTTATTTGGTAAGGGAGAGATTTATCTTCATTTGATTCTGCAATGTACAGGATTTCTCTCTTGCAGCTATCTGAAGTGTCATTTGTAACAATAGTAAGTGTCACATTTTGAGAACGAAATTTGATTCATTGTATTCCTTTTTTGTCTTGCTTTCAAGGTTAGAAGTGCTTTATAGTGGAAGTAATAGAGAGACAAGGAGCATTCTGGACTATTGTACAAGACAGCAGTAATTAAAGGATGGTTTATAGCTAGTAAGATCCTAATGAACAGCGAACATGACAATACAAAATGTCCAAGTGAATGAAACAGGAAGTCTAATGAATATTGTATCTAGTGTTCCTTCATGCTTGTTTGTAACTTTTGTACCTGAAATCCCATATAAAAATATATCTTATTCGTGCTTTGTTCTTCACATAATTTTTCAGCCACTAGCAGTTTAAAATTTCAAATTCCATTGACGTCCACTGATCTTTCAACTTTCATATACTCCTAAGCTACAGTTAGTAGCTGACAGCTTCAGGCCTGAATCTAACCCTCTGGGATATTCTAGGTGCCATCTCACTATATATTAACCCAAAGGCACAAGTGATATGGGAAAGAAATAGTGTCATGAGACATTAGATTTCTGGTCTTGTTACTAGTCTAATGTGTATCATTCAGCTTTGCCTTGCAAATCTCTGAGAACATGGCCTTTAACTAATGATATGAATGCAGTGCTTTGTGCAACCCACATTCACTCCTGCTGAGAAAAGGAGCACATATAAAGCTCTAAAGAACAACTATGATTATTGTGGCAATCAAACATCCAGGTTTGAAGTCTAATCACTCTAATGCATAGTCTACTCTTCTTACAGAACAAAATATTCATATATCGTGGCAAAGAATATGAGCGGAGAGAAGATTTTCAAGCACAATTGATAAGCCATTTCCCAAATGCTGAGAAAATGAATACTACAACACCTCCTGGAGAGAATATCAAAAACTCTTCTGGTCAATGTATCCTTTGATATAAAGTTATCCCTTAACAAGGACTGTTTAGCATTTACATCCATGGTGAGAAATTCATTTCAGCCAGCATTTCAATCCATTTGTAAACTCAACAATTACAATACAATGAATCCTTCCCATCCTTGGGGGTTCAGTTTTGTCCTCCCCCATGGATGGCAAAAAATGCAGATGATTGTGCTCCGTATTATTCAGTGTTGGTGACATGTATGTGGGTGTGGGTGTGGGTGTGACTGTGTGAATGCACTGCCATTGAATAATATGGGGTGTGATGATCTGCAGGTGGTCAAATCCATGGACTGAAGGCCTGCTGATATAAAGAATCCATGGTACTATTATAAAATATAGAATATATTACAGTAATACTAACAACAACATCATGATACTGTAATTAACACCAGAATCGATAGGTTCCATTCAGTCACCCAATTTTCAAGGATTTACAATAGTCACTAAACTGCTGCACAGAATCTGGGGATTATCTGTAATGTGAATCAACCCTGGTGGCCGATGTTGCAGCCAGATCGCCCTCACATAATGTGAGAATTTGATCAGAAGGGAATAAAAATAAAAGAAAATTCATAAGAACTGCATAAGGAACTCTGATATCTCACTTCCCAAAATGCAGATGGTAAGCTAATAAAACAAGCTATCATGGAAGCTTTTTTAAATTAAGTTAACCAAACCAATTTAGCCAAATATTTTGCTGGCACAAATAGCTGTAGAAAAGAGATACTTTGTAACTAGTGATGTTGTAACTCTGTGTCTCAGATACTTTGTTAAATAATAGTTTTAGCTTTGGAATATCCATGAGTTACTAAATGTAATGTCTCAGTCAGTTGGTTCTCAGTCAGCCTTATTTTGAGTAAAGGGTGGGGGCGGGGGGCGGGAGAGAGAGGCTTTAGTTATAAATCCATCATATGTGTCCAGGCATTGGCCTTGATAGAGACAGAGCCAATCTTGAAGAGCTACATTAGAAATGCAGAATGGGACAGCAAATATAGTTCTGAAGAATCCAGTTGTTACTGTGTCAAATAGTCTGACTTTGCCATAAAGACACAGATGAGACCCATACAATATCTTGGCCACAAATCTCAAATAACGGAGGGAATAGGACAGCTACCTTTTGTATGAAATAAAAATCTGAGCAAAACAAAAACACTCTATGGGTGCTGTCCTATCCCCCAGCCTCACATCATTCTGTTCAGACAATGTACGCCAGTATCCTTGGGCTGGGATCAGGCAGACCAAACACTGATCTACTGGTCCTAGTCTAATCCTGGCTCAAAGGGGCCTTAGTGTGGGTCAAAAAGACCTGCTATTTTCTACTGAATTTTCAGGAAGCTCTGCTCCAACACATGGCAGCCTGGGCAGCCCCATGCACCCCTTACGTTCATCTGTCATCACCTATACTGAGTAGACCCAGTATAGTAGACCCATGTGTCCTCTGACGTAGAAACAGGGTGGCTGGCTACACCCACATGGCTGGGCCCCCCTTTCCACATCTGAGGTGAAGATCTTTTCAGTACAGGCAACAGTGGAAGGTAAGGGGTACGTGGTGGTAGCAGGTCCATGGTGCAGCGGCATGAGGACCCAGGCTATCCTGGCTTGTCTGTTCAGTCCCTATGTTAATTAGTACAGCAAGATCCAACTGGATACATATGCAGTATCATATGTTTAATAGCGTTCCCATTAATCATCCATCAGTACTACCAAAATATAATTTAGGCTGCCTAATGTTTGGGATGGCAGAGCTTGAAAAAGTTACTTTTTGGACTACAGCTCTGAGAATCCCTTAGCAAATGTGCCTATGATCCATGCTGGTTCAAGTATACCAGGAATTTTAATAAAAAGCTCTGTATGGGATTTCAGTTATTCACTTATGACAACAAAAGTCCATAAAACATTTGATTGTGGTGTGAAAAATGACAGACCCACTTGCAACTCTGAAAACATAATATCATTTGTTTATAGTTTGTGATCTAAATACGTAAGTTTACTTGTTCTCCCTTCTGAGCAAATACAGCCTTGGCTTTTCTAGTCCTTATTAGCAAACATGCTGCAAGCTCACAGGGCCTTCTGAAAAACACCCATATGTTTGAAAATGGGATTTACACTATTTATCAAGCAAGTTCCTATACACTTCACCTGTGAAACCCAAGTCAAATTTTTGAAGCACTTTTGTTATAAGGCCACCTAGCCAAGTGCTTACTTGTCCAACCTTCTCTTTGCGTCTACAATCAAATGCCTTGTTGCTTATATTGCTTCAGTGTACCATGTAATTAAAATATATAGTACTGACAACAGAGATAACTAGTAGTTCATTAGGATGCAATTACTGGCTAAATCTGGGCATCTCATTTCCTCATATACTGTAGTTGTACAGCAAACAAACCATAAAAAGGAAGGAGGAAATATTTCTACATGATGTTAAACCGTAAATGTCAAATATACATTCTAAACCTAGCTTGGGTTTATATAGTCTTTATAGGTTAAATACCTGTCTATTTATTCTTCATTTCCTTGTGGTTATACATTATTCTACAGTTCAAGAAGAAATGCTGGAAGGTAATTGTTTTTAAGAAAGCTGAAATTGGTACAATAAAGGTATTGCCACCCTCAGCCTGCATGCAGGAAACTCATAATCATCTACTACCTGATTGCATAGACTGGCAGAGATAGTGACTGTTACCTATCCTTTGCCCAGGGACGGTGGTGTAATGGAGCCAGGGCTTGCAGGGTCAAAAAGCTGAGACTTTTTGATAAGCCGGAACTAGTCATAATCTGCCACTCATCATGGAAGAAAGGTGAGACAAAATAAATAATAAATATTAGGGCCTGTACAGACAGGCCAAAATGAAGCTGTTTTGGGTCACTTTGGAGGTATGCTGTTTAAATGATACATGCATCTTAAGAGGCCAAAGCTGTGTTCCAGTCCTTATGATTAGAGCGAGGCTTTGGTGTGGCTTCTGGCCTCTTAGGACACATGCATCATTTAAAAAGCATACCTCCAAAATGACCCAAAGCAGCTTTATTTTGGCCTGTCTGTACAGGCTCATTAGAGACATTCCTGGGAAAGGCTTGCATTTCAAATTTTATCACAACACAACTGCTCAGGGATGGTAAACCTATGGCCCTCTGGATTACAGTGCCTGCCCTCCCTGAGCATTGGCCATGCTGAAAAGTCTGGTGAGACTTGAAGGCTCAAAATCTTCAGGAGTACCGGAAGCTTTTTTGTTGGGTTTGACTACTGGTCCCTTCATCTCAGTACAGCCAACCTTAACAAGCAGTATCTCTCCAGGATTTCAGACAGAATTCAGTGTTTCTAAAGGATTTCAGACAGAATGCTGTAGATGCCATGGATTGTACTTGTGACTTTCTGCATGCTAAGCATGTGATCTGAGACTTGAGCCATAGCCCCTTTCAAACATGAAGGGCTACAAATTCATTATCCCTGCTTTGACTAGAGATGTTGAGGACTGAACTTCTGCTGGTGTTGCCAGATTTTCAAAAGAGGAGGAAGGGACTGTTGAAATTCATGGCATGCAAAGTTGACAGTCAGGAAGTTACCTAAATACCAAATGAAAGTATCTATGCTACTAAATTTATCCATATATTTCTCTGTAAAATTAACATACTGCCTATTCATGAGGCACACATTTCTGCCTTTATGAAGGGCTGACCCCACAACCCCAAACACAGGATTTATGGCATCTTGTTCAGTCTTATTCAGTCTGTTTAAAAGGAAAAAAGTTTCCAGCTCTCAGTGATGGGACATCCCTTATGATAAGACAGACCTGCCAATCCCAAAAGGACAAAATTTCTGGCCCTCAAATAAGGGACATCCTTCGTAATAAGGAACACTTGACAAGCCTACCTACTGCTGGCGTTGGGCTTGTCTACATGATTAATAAACTCCTCATTGCAGCTGAATAGACTGCAATCTGGCCACATGCAATTTGAAGGAAATTGGACTTTTTGCAGCTCCCTCCCCATAAACTCCACAAACTCCTCCGAAAAAGGATTCACAGTTTTTACCAGAGTATTCACAACTATCTTCAAGGATGTGCATTATTAAATATGTGGCTGTCCATCTCCTTTGCATGGATTTGCATGGCTGTGCATTTTTGACAGAGGGAGGGCAAATAGATGTGAATTTGTGCAGGAAAATGAAGACAATTAAATATTGATGTGGATGTGCAAAATTCCACAGCAATTCACATAATATTCTTGCATGTAGACTATCCCTTTTGCTCTTACCCCAAACATTGTTGTGGGGTGAGCATCCACAAGGTATGCAATAAACACCTTTCTTATGAACTTTAAACTTTTAAACTTTTTGGCAAAATAATGAACAGATACTTAAAAGGATACATAGAACAGCTGTAAAACCATGGCTGTGACTACTGCAAATGGCCTTTGCACAGAGAATAATGTACATCCATAGTGATATTTTTTTTCCTTCACAGCAAATTGAATTAACAAAACAACTGAAATTTTCCCCTTTGCTTGATATCTGGAAAAAGCATGTCCATAATTCTTGTTAACAGCATGTCCCAATCCATGTATTTTTGACAGAAATAATTTAATTTGCAACTACCACCAAAAAAATGAAGACTGAGGAATATTTGGGCTCATTTGCAAAGTCAGAAAGCAGTTTGCTTCTCCATGAGATCCCCATAACTATAATTTTGTATGCTGGCAATGCATATGGTTTTCTTGTAACAGTTGTATCTTACTTATTTTTAAGCCTCTGTTGCAGTGGCAGCGGAAGCAACATACTCTGTATGTTGAAAAACAATTCCATCTGTAAAATCATCATCGAAGTATAATAAAATATAATAAACCCAAAGCATACTATCTAATACCACAATAACCAGCAGCTTAAAAAAAACATCATTATAATCTCAAGTGCTAGAGTAGCTAGGAAATGCCTTTCTGAAAGATGCTTGATGAAAATGTGCCTCAGTAAAGCAATCAAGCATATTTCTACCAGGAGAGCATTGAAAGGTATGGATAAACCCCCCACAAAAACCCTGTTCTCCAACCTAGCACAAAACATTTCCCTAAACAAAGAGAGATAGAGAATGTCTTACCCTTCTGTTGAAGTGAAGAAAGTGAAATATATGCGAACAAAGCAGACTGCGGAAAATGTATTTATTTAGACTGTACCCACCCAGGATTCAGGGAGATTATACTTTGAAAAAGCAATTTTTCAAAGTTCTGGGTGAAGGTTTCCGCAAGTAAGATTCTTGGGGCATTCTAAATGCTAGTAATGACAGTGCTTGCTTTTGCTCCTATTCCATCAGTTGTAATACAGGTTGTGCATTAACTTTTGTTTTCTGCTTATTGTTACTTGGTGAAAGAACCTGCAACAAGGTGTCAAGATGTCATTTTTAAGCATTCTGCAGTTTATTCAGTGGGATATTTTGAGACTATGATTTTTTTAAAGGCCAAAATCACATTGCAAAGTGGGCAAAGAAATTCTTTAAAACCATAAGCCTTTCTTTTACACAAATGTTTTATAACAGCTTGTCAAAATATCATCATTGTTTACATTTCTCTAGCCTCAACACTCAAGTGAAAAGCACTTAAGAGCCAAGCTCCTTTTCTTCTTAATTCACCCTTCACCTCCCTTTTCTTCTGGGCTTCTGATTCAGGCAAAGAAAGCTGTTGTGCTAGCATACAATGGTGTGTTTTTTTCAAAACCAGATGGGTTTTTCTTACCTGTAGGGTTCAACATTAAAAGGCTATTGGAGTAACCAGACAAATGTTCCTAATTTGATTTATACAGTAAGCTACAACACTTTCTACCCAAAGATGAAAGGTATGAGGCTAGATGACTCTCCTGTTTCAAAAGTATCACATCTTTCCACTCAAGAATACTGTACCTGTTATTGAAATCATATAGGATATTGCATGGATCCCACATGTAGATTCCTGCTTCTCTTACATGGAAATGGCCTCTGTGTAATATTTTTCAAAATATGAAGTACTCTTAAGATACTAAAGACTCCCTTTTGTTTTTTAAAAAACCCTATATAATATTATTCTACACAAGCTTCTCATTTTTTCCCCTACAAAGCTCACAGCAGTTTCCAGGAGCCTACACAAGTATTGATCACGTTCATGGCCACTTAGCTTGAACAGTGAGAAAGAATCAGAATAATTTCCCGTATCATTTATTGAACTCATGCTGATTCAAGGGATGACCTCTATGTTTAAAACTCACTGACAGCCTAATTTTGACTTTTGACCATCCATGTGTTGTCTTCCCCTGACACATGTACACATCTTAAAGGTCACCATACCTTTTCCAGCTAAGTGTAGGAGAAGAGAATGGTTCATCCTGCTGTATAAATAGACTTGGAAGCAGTCCCACAGTATCCATCTATCCCATCTACACTGTCTTCACTGTACCCCCACCATTGCATTGAAACTAACATGGAAACAAGAAAGCCATGTTCGTTACACTACTATCACATCAAAAAAAGGATTATTATATTATTAAAACTTTAGTAAAGTAGCACATTTGCTTTTGGATTAAAAACATTTATTTATTTATTTATTTATTTATTTATTTATTTATTTATTTATTTTAAAAAGCAGCATTAATAGGGGCAAGGTAGAAAGTGGAGTTTGTCCACCCTATTGGTGAAACTGAGTAGAAATATCCACATCCTCAATAGTTTTACTGGATTGCACAGGATGAAACAGTGAAGAAATGCTGTACCACTAAAAATGAAAATTAAAATGAGCAACAGTCATTCACAATTGTATGCAGATCTACAGGGGGAAATGGTGGGTGAAAGACTGAAAATTATTGAAATAGAAGACATCTATTCATAGGCAATGCACACGGAGAGACAAACTATATGAAGGTTGCAATGTGATTGTAAATCTATTTTCTCCCATAGACTTCAGCTGATATTAAAAATCCAACACAGTACATTTAAAACTGCAGTGCACTTTTACACATGCACTCTACGATGAGAAACAGGCTTAAAAAGTCTTGAATGTGAGGTATTTATTTTGAGGTATTTTACCTGAACAAACAAATCTGGAAGTATATTTCTGCTTAGATAAGTATATCAGCATATGGATTTCATGACTATGTTTTTAATTTCTGCATTTTTGTGGAGGTTTTTGTTTGTTGTTTGTTTGTTTCCAGGCCAGTTAACATCTTTTGTTAAAAGGGCGTAGCAGAGTATCTTATATGTTTATGTCCTTAACCCATGTGTTTTAGACATACAGTGCTTTACAGTACAACCAGTTTTGGAAGAACATCCACGGTTCAAAAACAAACCAGTGCCTGATCAGATCATCAAGTGAGTCTCTCTTTCTATTAATATTTAAATTTAAAAATGCTTGTGACAACCTCACAGGGTTATCAAAATTTCTGTACTGCTTTCCTATCAGCTGGAAACTTGATATTTAGTGAACTGGTGGTCTCTGGTACTCCTCTTTCCTCTTTCAATCAGATTTGAGTGGTGGCAGATCTTTTACATAGCATTACATTCTAATTATAGTCACGGCAGTACTGACTTAAGTCTATGTGATCAAAATTTTTATTACTTTTAGGCTTAGATTCTGGAGTGTCTATACAGCTAACATCTTTAGTTCTCTAAATATGTTCTTTTAAAATTAATAGTAAAGGGACAGTACTTTCACAAATAACTTTTAAAAGTGTTGGCATAAGGTATTTTCCTTAGTTGTAAACAGTTGCTAATGGATAAAATTCTTCTACCATGTGACATACAAATTGTAGTCATTATGTACTTTCAAGTCATTTTTGACTCATGGTGATTTGAAGGTGAACTTATCACAGGGTTTTCTTGGCAAGATTTGTTCAGAGGGAGTTTGCCTTTGCCTTCCTCTGAAAGAGTGTGATTTGCCCAAGATCACCCAGTGGGTTTTCATGGCCAAGTGGGATTTGAATCCTGACATCTCAAACCACAACATCAAGTGATTCCCGGATAGGGTTGACATATCCCACCAGCAGGCGGGACTGTCCCGTTTTTTGCAGTTCCGGGACGCTCCCATCCCGGTCGCTGCCAATTCCCAGGTTTGGGCCCGGCCTGCTGATGTGGCCAGCCAGTCACCCACCTCCTCCTTCACCTCCGCACAGCCCATGGCAGTTGTCTGGGCTGTGGCTGGCGGCAGCTTGTGCTCACCCCGCTTGCACACCCGCACATGGGGCTAAAAAAGAGGAGCTCCTCCCCTTGAGGCTGGCTGGCCAATAGCAGAACAGAGGGGGAGGGGCTGTTTCCAGCCCCAGTATGCCATTGGACAGCCTCAAGGAGGAGGCGGAGCTTCTCTGTATTTAGTCCCGGGCCGGAAACTGTGACTGCTGGCAGGGGGCGGGGCTGTTCCAGCTCCAGTCTGCCCCCATTGGCCAGCCAGCATCAAGAGGAGGAGCTTCTCTATTTAGTCCCCATGTGGAGACTAAATAGGAGGAGGAGGAGGAGGGCCGAGGGTAGGCCTCTGGACCAGGGGGAGGGGAAAGGGCCCCTTCCTGGCGCCACATGGTGCCATTTCCAGCCTAGGCCAAAGTAGGGGAGGGGAAGGAAGAAAAGGGCCCTTAATTTTTTGATGATGATGATGATGATGATGATGATGATGATGATGATGATGATGATGATGATGATGATGATTACCACTCTCTCTGAGGGCAAGAGAGTGTGATTTTCCAACGTGTATTTTTTGTGCTTTTAATGCTAACACAAGTCTGCCTAATTGTGACAGTGATGGTGGTGGTGATGATGATGATGATGATGATGATGATGATATTGATCTCAGCAAGCCTCTGAGACATGGCCAATGGAAGTTGCTCTGATTTTTACAAACTCATGAGCAGTGAAGAAAAATCAAAGTACTTTGACCAAGTACACTTCTGAGAAGTATAGTTGGTGTAAGAAACCTGAAACCAAGGGCAAATCCACTTCTTGTTAAACCACCTTGACATGTTAAATATGCATAGCCATGTTAACCCATGTTAAGTGTTAAACCCAAAGGGTTTGGTTATGGAATAAGCAACTGAAATATGTAAGAAGCTATGTTAAATATATAACCATGTTAAATGTTAACCCATGTTAAGTGTTAAACCCAAAGGGTTTGGTTATGCAATAAGCCTCTGAAATATGCAAGAGGCCTTGTTAAATAAAGCCATGTTAAATGCCCAAATGTGCTGTTTTGTGTTTTGGAATTGGGGGGGGGGGGTGTTTGGCCAGGAAGGGAAGTACATTTCTGCCATAATGTACCTTTTGGAATAATGCCAAAATGTCCTCCATTTTGAGCATTCCTAAGAAACATGCGTTTATATTAATACTTTTTTAAATTATTACTTTTTTTTAGTTGTTCACGTGTCCTCCATTTAAAAAATATGTCCTACATTTGGGACTAAATTTTGTCCTACATTTGTCCTACTTTTTACATTTGTCTCGGTTTGGAGGTTGACAGTTATGGCAACCCTATTCCCGAACATACACATTACCATCCTAAAAAGGGACTAGGAGTGTCTTTGTACCTATTGTTCCATCTGTCATGTTATCGCTGCCTGAAGGTTTCCTTCCCGCTCTTAATTAAGGGAGAGACTTGCTGATGAACTACCAAACTGAACCAGCTGATTGGCAAGAATGATAATTCAATGGTAATGTAATAGCTGTTATCTACAAGACAGAATCTAATGAGCTTTCATTTTCTTCAGTCATTGGAACTGTGATGGAAAGATGGCGAACACCATGGTGCTAGCATTGGAAGGGAACGTGCTAATAATAAAGTCAGCTTCAATAAATATATTTTCTTAGCTTAGTGGGAATAATATTTATTATTAAATAAAATATTTAGGAAAGGTGGGACACCTCATTATCCATCCACACCTGTCAATTCTGAGATTTTCCTGTTACTGTCTGATTTATGTTTCACTGTATCATGTCTATTAGGACCTCAGTGCCTAACAACATTGATCTTGGAAGCTAAGAAGGGTCAGCCCTAGTTAGTATTTGTATGGGAGGCCACCAATGAAGGCCAGGTGCAGTAAGCTACATTTCAGAGGAAGGAACTGGCAGAACCATTTCTGAGTGCTCCTTACCTAAGAAAAACCCCATGAAATGCATGAGGTCACAATAAGTTGACAGGTGACTTGAAGGCACATACATACACATGTGTCTTTTCTATGTTCCTTATAATCTTAATAACATTTGATCTTCCTCATTTTTGTCTCCTCCTTCATTAAGACTACAGTATTGCCAAATCTTGCTCCCTCTTCCTCTTTATTTTTCTATTGCTCAAGTCTTCATCCATAGCCGACTCTTATCCACAGTCTTCTGGGTATGTATAATTAGTGGGGTCACGGGGGCAAAATTTCCCCTTTTCTGGTAATATTTAGGTTAGTAAGTGCAGAAAAAATAATGTCAGAACAAGGAACTCCTCTGCAGGGAGGAAACAATCCTGTTTGGTTTGCTTTCTTAATTGCATCATTTCTTCCAAAATTGACTCAGATCTTCAGATGCTTCAGAGCTATTCTCTTCCATTACCATGGGAATCCTCTATTTACCAGCCTTCACTTCCTTTTGTGGATATGCATCCATCATTTCAAAGCATTTGGCAGCTTTTTGGCAGCATTCTAAAGGCAGCAGAGAGAATATGAGTCTGACATGCCTCACCACCTTGATCTGCCCATGGAAAAACCCCTCTTCTCATTGGTATTGTGCTGGATCATGGATGACAGTGGAGGATATTGTGGCCACAACAGGAAAAAAGCAGGGCCCCAGGGATGGCAGCGGGCCCACTCTGCGCACCGCCATTTTGGGCGAAAAAATGGCGGCGCCCATAGCCCCAGAGGCCGCTATGGCGCCGCCATTTTTTGCCCAAAATGGCGGCGAACTCTTGCGCGACCTCAGGGAAGGTCGCGCGAGACTTCGCCGCCATTTTGCCGCCGAAGCAGGCGGGGGGGCGGCGGCCAGGCCTTCGCGGGCCGCATCCGGCCCGCGGGCCGGAGGTTGCCAACCCCTGAGTTACACTCTTTCAGCCTCAGAAGATGGCAGTGGCAAGCCCCCTCTGAAGAAACTTGCCAAGAAAACCCAAGCATTAGGGTTGCCATAAGGAAATGACTTGAAGTCACAAAAGAACAACAAAGAAGGCTCCACTGGGTTCCTAATGGAATATACTTAAATCATTGTATGTCTGAATTTTCCTAGATCTCTAATCTATATCTGCTCATATTGTACTTACTCTCTATTTGTAAAGGCTAGTCCATGACTGTAATGAAGTTATGTGTGTATCTTCCCTAGGTGAGGTCCTTGTCTCATTCCCACCACTGTCACAAGCAAATAGGGGTGCAAGAGAGGGCCTCCTTGGAGGCTACCCCTAGACTTTGGAACTTGATTCGGAGGGAGGTCAGAATGGCCTCTTCTTTACTGTCTTTCCATCACCAGACAAACCCCTTTTAATTCTGACAGACTTTTAAAAGACATTTGTTTGTGTGTGTGCGTGCTAAAGGTGCTGTATTTCATTTTATAAACTGACATGTTTTACATAGCTTTTTAATCTTTTTGATTGCATTTTATCCTTTAAAGTACATGCTTCAATTGTTTAAAACTGTGTACAGTTTAATTGCATTTTAATGTCCATTTTTTCCTATGATTTTAGCTTATTGTTCTTTTTAAAATTGTACACTACCTTGATTCCCAATTTTGGGAGAAAAGCAGGATGATGATGATTAGGATGATGATGAAGAAAATCTGATATTTTTTTAATGTCATTTTTCAAATGAGGTCATATTAGAGAATTGTCCTTAAAAGGACAATCTTTTAAAGTCACAAATGATCAATTATGTTCTTTTGAGGCTAGCTGCCCCTGCCCTTTGCTGGGCACCAAAGCAACTGAGGAGGTCTTATTATGTATTGGTGGCACAATGGCATCCCTTTCAATTAGACATCATCCAATTTGCCTACCTTCACAAACTTTTAGTATTTTAAAGCTTTTGAGTGTCTAGATTGATGGATTGTAAAGTGGAACAGTTACAAGAGCTGATCTTGATATATCTGCAAAGTGGTTGAAATACCACACGTAACAGCAAGGAAAATATCATCAGCTTCACCAGGTCATTTACAGCTCAGCATAAAGCATAGTGCTTTATGTGTGTCCATAAAATAATAAATAAAACAAGGGAGGGAGGTTCGATAGATTGGCAATAATAAGAAAGAGCATCTGCAGAGTGAGACTGCAACAAATTGTCATTCAAGGGTGATTGGATGGTTTCATGCTCTTTTGACCTTTAAAAATAATATTAACTGCTATTGATTTTTATGTAGTACTTTTAATAAGTGGCACAATTTTACTTTCTTCATTGTTTTAGCTTTTCAACTCTTTTAACATTCAAAACAATAACGTAAACACTTGCTCTTGAGACAACAAGGCCTATTTGTCATCTATGCCCTTTCATTAATATTTGTTGCAGGGATAAAAGCAAAATAATTGCACTTTGAGCAGAAAAGACAAGTGAGGTCCAGGCTCAGGTACTGGGCTCACAATCTATGCCTAAAGACAAGCAATGATTTATCAGGACATTGAAAGTGCTTTGAAAGAAGTTTCATTTTGCAAGATAGATACTTATTTCTCTGCCTAGACCATTGAGTTTTACACATTTTTTTTAAAAATAATAAAATACTTGAAAAGCTGGTTTGCTAGACAGTTGGTGATACCTTCTTCAAACCATTTCAATTAAGTCTCAAGCTGACTAGGTTGCTAACTGCCATCAAGTCAATTTCGACATGTGCCAACCCAATGAATGAGAGCCTCCAAGTTATCCTATCATCCATAGCCCTGCTCAAGTCTTGCAGGCTCAGGGCTACGGCTTCCTTGACTGAGTCTGTCTATCTGTAATGCTGGCTTCCTTGACTGAGTCTGGAATGCAGTCTTCCTCTTTTCCTGTTGCCTTTTACTTTCTGCTTTGCTTACTTCTACTTTGGTAAGCATTATTGTCTTTTCCCATGAGCCAAGTCTTCTCATGATATGTCCAAAGTACAACATTCTCAGCTTAGTTGTCTTGGCTTCGAGGGAGAGTTCAAACTTGATTTTTTCTAGGATCCATTTATTTATCTTTTTCCATAGTATCTGTAGATACAGCACCACATTATCAATGAAGATTTTCACACTTGCCTGCATCACTAGTAAATCGCCCTCCAAAAGTTGCTAAAAGGGAAAATAAGCCTCTCTGTCTGAATGCTGGGAGCACTCATTAATTGTTATGGAAATGGAGCTCTCTGTAGCGTTCTTCAATCGTTGCAAGGAAATCAGGGAGATTTATTCTTTATCTTCTTGACACAAAGCGTGTGTTAAGAAGAATCTCCCTGCTTTCCTTGCAATGATTGAAGAACGCTGCAGAGAGCTCCGTTTCCATAACAATTAATAAGTGCTCCCAGCGTTCAGACAGAGAGCCTTATTTTTCCTTTTAGCAACTTTTGGAGGGTGATTTACCAGCGATGCAGGCAAGTATGAAAATCTTCAATGTATTAATTTTCTTGCTATCATCTTTCTCCAGTGATCAGCTTTCACAACCGTGTCATTGTGAAATTTGATATACAATGTCATGGGCAATTCTAACTTTAGTATCCATTGATACTATGACAGTAGCCTCTTCTCCTGAGTAAAGGTTATGCATCAGGACAAGAAAATGCTCTGGCCAACCATTTCTTTAATAGTTTTTCTAGATAATCAAAAGCTTCACTATAATCTATAAAGTACAGACTGATTTTCTTCTGAAATTCTTTTCTGTGCTCCATTATTCAACATATGTTTGCAATATGCTCCCTAATGCTTCTTCCTTACTTGAGCCCAGCTTGGACCTCTTGTTTGTCTCACTCTATATATGTAAAGGAACTACCTTTAAACATTGGGCAAGTTGTCGAATTTTCAGCATCACTTCACTGGCATTGAAAATTAATGCAATAGTCCTGTAGTTGTGAAGTCGAAGGCTTTCATGGCTGGCATCCATAGTTTTTTGTGGGTTTTTCAGGCTATGTGGGCATGTTCTAAAAGAGTTTCTTCCTGATGTTTCACCAGCTTCTGTGGCTGGCATCATCAGAGAATGCTGGCATGGAAGAGAGTTGGGTATATATTTACTGTGTGATCCTGGGTGGGGAGGATTTATTCCCATGTTAATCTGTGTATTGTTCTATTGTTTATGGCAGGACCTCAGGGTGGGAGGATATGCAAAGAGGATTAGTGTCTGTTTAATTAGTTATCATTGTCTGCTGTGAAAACTCCTGACCCTGGGTGGTTTCTCATTTGCATTTGCTGAGTCCTGATTTTGCTGTTTTTCAGGACTGGTAGCCAAACTTTGTTCATTTTAAGGGTTTCTTCTTTCCAGTTGAAGTTGTCCAGGTGTTTGTGGATTTCAGTGGCTTCCCTGTGCATCCTGACATGGTAGTTGTTGGCATGGTCCAGAATTTCAGTGTTTTCAAACAGTATTTTATGCCCAGGATGGTTTGTGGCATGTTCTGCTACTGATGATTTTTCTGGCTGGCCCAGTCTGCAGTGTCTCTCGCTTTCATGGCTGACACCCATAGTTTTTTGTGGGTTTTTCGGGCCATGTGGCCATGTTCTAGAAGAGTTTCTTCCTGATGTTTATCCAGCATCTGTGGCTAGCATCTTCAGAGAATGCTTGCCTAGAAAGGAGTTGGGTATGTATATACTGTGTGACCCTGGGATAGGAGGAGTGATTTGCATGTTTATTATTCTGTTGTTAATGGCAGGGCTCAGGGTGGGAGGGTCTGCAAAAGAGGATTAGTGTCTGCTTGATTAGTGCTCATTGACTGCTGGGAAACCCCTGACCCTTGGAGATTTCTCATTTGCATTTGTTGAGTCTTCATCTTGCTGTCTTTCAGGACTGGAAGCCAAACCTTGTTTACTTTAAGGTTTTCCTCTTTCCTCTTGAGATTGTCCAGGTGTTTGTGGATTTCAGTGGCTTGCCTGTGCATCCTGACATGGTAGTTGTTGGCATGGTCCAGAATTTCAGTGTTTTCACACAGCATTTTATGCCCAGGATGGTTTATAATGTGCTGATTTTTCTGGCTGACTCAGTCTGCAGTGTCTCTCATGTTCCTTGATTCGTGTTTGAACACTGTGCTTTGTGGTCCCTATGTAGACTTGTCCGTATGTAGTCACTGAACAGCTGTATCCAGGGTTCTGACCCAATTTCTGTCACCTTTTAATTTTGCATCCTTTATGTCCTTAACTACTTGAAGAGTTTCATCTATCATCCATTGAGGCTTATATTTCTTTTTTGGCTACAGATGATGTCTTTTTGCATTCCTTCCTGACAATGTCCTTAGCTTCAGTTCAGAGTTGTTTCAGCTCTGGTCAGTTAGGCTTAATAGTGCAAATCTTAATAGTGCAAATTTTTCATGTTATCTTTAAATTCTATGAGGATGTTCTTCAGGGTGCATTTTGCCATGATTGATGGTTTGGTGTTGTTCTTTAGATTTACTATAATTTCCAATATTACCAGTTCATGATCTGTGTCACAATCTACTGGTCTTGTTCTTTCAGAGAGAATGAAGCCTCTCCATATTCTTCTTCCAGTTACCTAGTCTATTTGATTTCTATATTGGCCATCAAGTAATGCTCATGTATGTAGTCATCTCCTTGACTGCTTGGAGAATGTGCTTGCAGTAAACAAACTGGCCTCACAAAATTCTGGATCAATTCCCCTTACACTCTCATGGTCATCTTGAGAGAGGAGCAGAAGCTGGGGCACATAACCCTGTAGGTTCTCTTGGCTCTCTTAATAGCTCATGATATTGTCAGTCTTCTAGATAAGTTGTCCGAATTGGATTGTGGGCATGGGATGCATGGGACTGATATCACAGTGATTAGATAGTTTGATGGGGTTCCTGAATCTGTCATTATCACTTGAGGCATGGGTTGCCTTGATAGCTGGAAGCACTTATCTGTACTGAGACTTCTCTGCAGCTGTTATTCACACTCCAGATAAAGGCACTGCAAGAGAGCCAGAGTTGTAGTGGTTGCAGTGTTGGACTAGGACACCATGGGACCAGGATTCAAATTCTCATTCAAACCTGAAAACCCACTGGGTGACCTTAGGCAAGTCACACACTCTCTGCCTCAGAGGAAGGGAAAGTCAAATCTCTCTGAACAAATTCTGCCAAGAAAACCCCATAATAGGTTCACCTTAGATCTCCATAAGTTAGAAATGATATGAAGGTCACAACAAGAGCCCTGGTGACACAGTGGTTAAATGCCTGTACTGCATCCATTCACTCACAAACCATAAGGTGGTGAGTTCAGTACCAGCCAGGGCTCAGGTTTGACTTAGGCTTGCATCCTTCTGAGGTCACTAAAATGAGTACCCAGCTTGTTAGGGGCAATTAGCTTACAGTTGTAAACCACTTAGAAACTGCTTAGGTGGTATGAAGCAGTATATAAATTAAGCTGCTATAACAAAGTGTTATACACAGAGCTACCTTTAAACATTGGGCAGAAAGTTCAACTAGTGTAAAGCAGAAGAGCAAGCTTATTAAAAGTGAATGTGACTGGCTGAAGTGCTTACATTACTTTGCCATCTATACTTGGCCACTTACAGACCAATACTGTGCCATCTATACTGGTTGCTAATCCATTTCTAGGTCCAAATCAAACTGCTGTTTTTAATGCCTCTAAATATCTTGCAGGAATGTTACCTGAAGAAGCATTTCCTCCCATATTTATATACTGGGACAATAGAGTTGCTTTGTGAGGCAGTACTTCTCAGGTTCCTTCACCAAGTGAGCCATGTTAGGTGCCTTTCAGAGAGTTTGCAGTGCTGGCTTGTTATCTCAGAGTTATGGATTTTTTTTAGCTTCAGCAAACTTTTTTTTACTATTTTATTATTATCTTTGGGATTTTATTGCTTTTAAGTTTTTACAGTATATTATAACTGTTCCTGTTTTTATCTTGTTTTCTTTTTGACTTGTTTTATTGTCATAGTTTCACTATTATTTTGTCATGTGTTTTTTAGCTTTTACAAGTCTAACTATGTGCAGAGATTCCACTATTCAAGACCAGTCAGAAAAGGGTCTGTTGATCCAGAAAATGAATTTTCTGTAAGTAATCCTTATATTCCCACTTTGAGAATAACTAGGATTACATGAACTCAGAGGCAATGTATGGTGAAGAGTCATACTGTGCGAG
>NC_056523.1:114878916-114891993 GCF_019175285.1 Sceloporus undulatus | reverse complement strand
GATGATGATGATGATGATGATGATGATGATGATGATGATGATGATGATGATGATGATGATGTAGCAGTAATAATATAAAGGTAAAGGTAAAGTTGTCAAGTTGTATCTGGCTGTAGGGGGCGGTGCTCATTCTAAGCCAAAGAACCAACATTGTAAAGACAACTGTGTGGTTATGTGGCCAGCATGGTTGCACAGAACGCTATTTGATCTAAATACCCCTAAAGCAACAGATCCTTTCTGATCTTAGAAGCTAAGAAAGGTCAGCTCTGGTTAGTACTTAAACAGGAGACTACTAATGAATCCTAGTTTTCGTGGGCTATATTTCAGAGGAAGGAACTGGCAAAACTGCCTCTGAGTATTCATTGCCAAAGAACCCCCTATATGATTCATGGGATTGCCATAAGTCAACAGGCAACTTGGAGGCATGTACACACATTAGTGGCTTACAAGGTATTTAACAGTGTTAAAACAATAACAACATAGACTGAAAAAAATACAAAAAAAAGATTACAAAGTATCTTACATTACTTCTTAATTAAAAGAAATTAAATTATCCTTGTCATTTTAAAACATATATTCAAGAAAGTTTAAAAACAGTGTAGCTTGCTATTAATGCCCTTTAAAAAAGTCCGTCCCTGAAGGCCTATTTGAATTATAATCTTTTTGTCTGTTTATAAAAGGATAGCAAGGTGTTTAGTTTCTCTAAGAAGGTAATTCCAGATTCCCACCAGATGTCCCTCTCATGGTGATGAGTGGGTGAGAGGTGTATACTATCAGGAGAGGAGGGACTTCAGTGCAGTATTCCTTGGGCCAGGGGAAATGATGTCCCTTAAACTGACTGGCATCCTACAGCCAAATAGCCTCATTTGCTACCTCTCACATAGATTTCATCAGTATATATGTGGTTACAAAGAATAGCATTGCCAGAAATGGAGATTGTGCAGAAAACCTTTAATCTCTTTGCAGTCAGCCGATATTTCTTTAAGAGAAGCTAACAGATTCAAGCCTGAGAATGATGTTTATCTATTATCTCTAGTGTGTGTGTGTGCATGTGCTGGCTAATTATTATTGAGCCAATGGCCAAACTCACCTTTGAGGGATCTTCCAGAAGGCCTCAGCCCCATGCCATACCCCTGATTTGTTGGCAAGGAGAGCTAAGCTTTAAGGGACCTCCCTACAGCCTTGACTCTGATATCTAGGTGAGCCAGTGCAAATATACTGCTTATCAGTTTCTTAGATGCAAGTAGTTCCCTCATTTATTCCTATTGCTGAATAGGTGTATAGAATCTTACATGACATACAAAACCATGCTGATCTCAACAGTTCAAAATTAGGGTCCACTGAGTTCAGCAAGACTTATTCCCAAGGAAGAGTTTCTAGGATTGTCATCTGAATAACATACAAATCTAGTTCATTAACTGATTTGTATGTGTAATTACCTAAATGATTGATAGAACTCAAATTTTCTTTGTTATCTGATTTCCATATGTTGTAATGGAAAAGAACAGTTTAATAAAATATATGACATTCTGTAAATTATGTATGTTATCATCAGTATTATGTTAAACATTTTCAGTATAAGATTCAAAACAGGGGGAACAAGAAATTATTTGTTGGTCAGGTCATACAGCAAGACTTTATTTCAAATCATTCTGGTTCAAATCAAATATTTGTCCACCCTTCTAAACTGCTTCACCTTCAGTGCTTTGATGTCCTGTCCATTGGGAGATTGCATAAGGCTATCCTAGAAATGGATTTGTAATGACATCTTTTCTGCATTTGGCCTATTTTTTACAGTAGCATTTATGTCACAGAGGAAAAAAGCTCCCTGTTTTTCTTTAAGTTCTACTTATGGTAAGCCCTTAACATGTTTCAAATATATATGTTCATTGCAGCACTATTCTCTGTTTGTGTCTTTTCATAGTCTATGTGGATTGAGAGAACATCCTTTGTTACAGCTTACAAACTCCCTGGAATCCTACGTTGGTTTGAGGTTGTCTCTATGTCACAGGTGTGTGGTAAAATTCTTATTATTCCTAATACTCAACATAACACACAGAAATACAAAGTAAAATCCCTATTTGGTTGTCTTTCATTTGAAAGCACTGTGTTACCAATGAATTCACTCTCTGTACTTAACAAGGTGACACAGCATTCATTCATATTTCCCCAAGACATTGGAAATTTTGATAAAATATTAAACACTTTTCTAGCTGCTTCTGCATTATGAATGGAGGTCTCTCTCATGTTTTCCAACTGTACTCATTTAAGAGCTAGGCAATAAAGTTTTCATTTGGAACAAACTATACTCTTGATCTCTTTCCCCCATAGACTACAATTAGTCCTCTGGAGAATGCTATTGAAACAATGTCTATGACCAATGAGAAGATTCTCGCCATGATTAATCAGTACCAGAGTGATGAGAACCTTCCTATTAACCCCCTCTCCATGCTTCTGAATGGAATTGTTGATCCAGCAGTAATGGGAGGGTTTGCTAAATATGAAACGGTAAGAATTGGAATGCAGGTTTTGGAAGTAAAATAAGCCTTTGATTTATTATTATCAGTAAGACATCCCTGAAGTCATCACTGTGTGTTCAACTGTTAGGAAAAAAACTCGAACGATCTGTTTTTCTGCTTGTAGGCTTTCTTCACAGACCAATACATCTGGGACCACCCTGAGGATCAAGAGAAACTAAACAGACTCAAAGATCTGATTGCTTGGCAGGTGAGCTGATGCTGGGCACAATTCTCTGAAGTCTTTTATTCTCCCCCCCCCATCTCCTTGCTTATTGATATCATTTTTAGTGGAATAGCACCATGTGACAGATACAGAATATGTGCACCTTTCAAAACCCCGTTCCAAGAGAGGGGGGGATAATTCTAGGATACAAAAGCAGTCTGTTCATGATGTTGGATGGACATTTTGGGGGTCTTTGGGTGGGGGCAACCAATATTTGGGAGAGAAAAAAACTTTCCAGCTCTTAGTCCTGGTCTCATTTTTTTCAAAAATCTAGCCACAAGAAACATAGGCATGTTGAAAAGCCATGGAAATCAAAGGGGGTTATATTAATTATGACTAATATGACAAAGGATCTACTTTCCCATTTCTAACTGGCTTACCCATTTCTCTGAGAAATCAGATGCCATAGAAATTTACATGATCCTTGAAGAAGCGAGAGTCACATGTGTACTGGACCCTTGCCTTTCCTGGCTTATTAAACAGGCTAGAGGGGGACTCACTAAATGGTTAAGGGGAGTAATTGATGGCTCTTTACAACAAGACAGCATCCCAACATGACTTAGAGGCTGGTGCTGGGGATTCCTGTTTGAGTCCTTCAGCGTTCCCTCAGACGTTGGTTTTTATCTCACATATGTGAAACTATTGGGAGAGATTGTCTGGAATCTGGGACTCAGGTATCACTAGTATGCTGATAATACCCATCTCTATTACCCCTTTCCACCTAATTCCAAGGAAGGTGTTTTTGTGTTAAACTGGAGTCTGGCAGCTGTAATGGATGAAATGAATGAAAAAATTAAAGCTTTATTCAGACAGAAGTGCTCCTGATCTGTGGAAAAACAGATATGGGAACAGAGACCAGTTCTCTGTTAGATGGGATTATCTGTTAGATGGGGTTATCTTCCCCATGAAAACACAAGTTCAAAGTTTGGGGTATTCCTGGATTCAGCCCTGAGCTTGAAGGCCCAGGTCTCAGTAGTGACCAGGTGTGCATTGGTAAAGATTAGCTGTGCCTGTTCCTGGAGAATTCAGTTCTGGCCATAGTAATACATGCCATTTGAGTTACGATCCTCTGTATGGTTCTGTCTTTGAAAAGTGTTCAGAAACTTCATTTGGCTGAAAGAGGTGTAGCCAAATTGCTAAATAAAGCTGGCTACAGGGATCATACAATTAACTTCCTTGTTGTAACAGCTCTGCTGGCTGCCAGCCCATTTCTGGGCACAATTCAACATGCTGGTTTTGACCTACAAATTCCTATACAATTAAGTTCCAGGCTATTTCAAAGATTGTATCTCATCAGATCTCTAAGATCATCTGGAGAGGCCTCTCCATCCCACCACCTTCTCAGGCTTGTTTGGAGGGAAAAAGAGAGAGGAACTTCTCACTGGCTGCTCCCAGACTTTGGAATTCCCTGCCTAGAGAGGCCAGACTGGCCTCATACTTGCTCTCTTTCCATCAGCATGTTGAGATATTTTTATGCTATCAGGATTTTTGAACCTGATCAGAGTGGGCCTTTACTGCTGTGTGATCCTTTTTGGACAGTTTATGTTGTTTTTAAATGAATTTTGAATGTTTTTAACTTTATCAATAGTTTATTTTTTAAAATAAATATCTATGTGTTTATTGAAGATTTTATTTAGTTTTAATCTGTATTGTTTTTAAATATGTTATTACTTGCATTGAGTCTCATTATTACTAAATAGTAATAATATTTTCAGGATACTCCCAGCCTGTACATATGGCTGTCTCAGAATTATTATTAATTATTAATAAATTAGTCCAGTGTCATTGGTCAAGGAACTGTAACACATCTTTAACTAGATGATTTTGGTTGTTTTTAAATTCTTGTTGTAAAGTTTTTAAAATCTTGTCAGCCACCTTGGGATTCTTTCTGGGAGAAAGATGGCATTAAAACTGAAATAAATAAACAAACAAGTATATTTTCAAGGTGCTGATGATAGGTCTAACTCTTTATTTAGTTGTCCTATTAAATAGGAACAACTTGAAAATTAATCCTGGTGTCCCACTAGCAATAGCAATAACTTTTCTATATGCTTATCCATGCATTTAAACACTCCCTAAGTGGTTTACAATGTGTAAGCTAATTGCCCCCAACAAACTGGGTCCTAATTTTAATGACCTCAGTAGGATGCCAGGCTGTGTCAACCCTGAGCCCCTGGCTGGTATTGAACTCACAACCTTCTGGATTGTGACTGAGTGGTTTCAGTACAGGCATTTAACCACTGTGCCAGCAGGGCTCCTAGTGGACAAGGACGAACTAAAATCATACAAGGAAAAAAAATCTCTTTTTGACCATAGTGGTGTTGGAGTGTGTGTGAAGATTATAAAATAAAACCAGAAATAGTGAATTACTTTATCCCCTTGTTCTAGCATTCATGTTTTCTTTTTTTGTAGCAGTAAAGCCCAAATTTTGTCCTTTATACAAAGGAAACTAATTTGCTTGGGAGGACATGCTTACAAATTGTTTTAAGATAAAGTGTGGTGCACTGACCCTTATCAGAAACAATTGAATAGACTACATAGAAGAGTAGGTAAAAAGCTAGAAGGGGAAGTAATCCCAAACCTCCTGTGAGTCAGTTAACAAGACTTTTAAAAGACCTATAAAGTCATCCTTCACTTTTTAGTAGAGTTCACAAAACTTTCACTTGGTCAAAGCAGCAAAATGTATTGTGATATGGCTAATGTAACAGTCTCGCTTAAAGTTACAAAAGGCTGACTTCCTCAACAATCCTCATCATCCTTGGCACTGGTTGAGCTGGCTGATAGAAACTGTAGTCTAAAACAAGGAGGGTACAAGGTTAAGGAGGGTTAAGTATTCTTACAGAATTATGAATGGAGAGAATATCGAACAACCTTCCTGGACTATTTTCCTCCAATGGCTCTGTTAAGTGGGGAAGATGGGAAGTACAATCTAAGAAATTATGACAGCACCACATTGGGACAGTCTAGTCTGATAGACAGGTAATTTTATGTCATGAAATGATCTCTAACCTAGCAAATTCCAGCTCACACTGACAGTTCAATATGAGCATGAAGCTCATATGCAGGGTGAGCATCTTGGAAAGGGATTGTCTGGGGAGGTTTTGATCTGTGTAAAATGTAAATCATCACTCCTGGAGAATTTTAGGAGAGGCAATCTACTCTTTCTGCGCTACAAAAATTGGCCTTAGGGTTGCATGCCATCATAGGGTCCCCCTTGCTGGTTTATTGTCTGACCATGTGGGACTGGAGAAACCAGAGTTTCAAGGATGCTGGATATTAACACACATGGATACACAAGATAAGATTAAACATGAGATTTCTCATCTCTCCAAGTGCTTACTTTTTTTAAAAAAAATCTTGATCTTTACTTTTTTAAGTGCATTATTTTCTCATGGGAAAGAAAAGCACTGGATGCCAGAAAATGTCAGATAAATTTGATTGCTGTTGTTTAGATGTTGGAGATCAGGTTGGCATGGAGAGAATATCCCTATATTGTTTCCAACTACAATAGGAGTTGTGTATGTGTGTGTGGCAAGGACCCAACAAACACCTAGATTTTCGGGAATTACTACTTCTATTTTTATGTTCTTGTCAAAACATTTAATGTTGCCACCAAACTGCATGTAGGATGCAGTGTGATGGTAATGCTTCCTTTTTCAGAAGCTGAATGTTTACTGCTGCCAATCTGTTTTCTTGCATAAGCACCAGTAATTGTCAGTTTTTTCCTTCTTGTATTGACATGTGAAGCAACAAGAAAAATCCTGTGTGCTGTGAAAAGGCTACTTAAAATGTATGGAAGCAAATCTTTAGTCTTTGACTAATGGGGCAGGTCTTCCCTTAGATGACAGAATACTCATTATTGTCTAGGATTGCATTCATCTTTGGGAAGAGCAGTACCTATAGCATTTCTATGTGCTGTGCTAGTAACAGCAGGGGTATCATTAGGAGGTGCTGGGAGTTTGGACCACACTGGGTGACATCCTAAGGGGAGGAGAGACAACTGATCCCCAGATGTCTGCCTTTTGACAAAAATGGATTGTGGTGTTCACTCATGTCCCTTTGAAACCTTGGAGTTCAGTGGAAGAAAAGGTGTGAGTGGGGCAAGGTTCAGTGGCAGCAGTGAATAAACAGGTGGGGGGGGGGTGAGATAAATTGCATAACATCTCACATAGGTATCTTGAGGGTATCTAGGAGGTCCCCACAAAGAGGCCACAGCAGTAGGACAGAAGGTGGTCGCTATACTGATGACAGGTGGGGACAAGGAAAGGTCTTCACCCTTGGTGATAACCATGTGATTGCTGGAAGTCTTCACAATTGGTGGGATTAGACAGAGCTTCAAACCTGGTGGGGAAGCAGTGGGTGAAGTGGTAACTCACACAATATCATCCTGTTCTGGGTCCAAGAACAAAAGTGAAAATGCTTTCTCCCATGTACTTCCAGGTTGTATCAAGTTGGTGATTTTTACTTTGGAAGGAGAATGGGAGGAGTTTACTGTAAACTGCTGCTCATAGAAGTCTCCAGAACTACTTGTTTTTTAACTGGGAAAAATTGTCCCAAAACAGAAGCGTGTAGAGCCCCTAGAGGCAAAGAGTAGTGGGGGGGGATCTCTTTGGGGCTCTATGTTACCTGCAGGCTACATTTTACCTATCCTAATATAGAAATGAACTTTTAGTCATTTGCTTCTGACAAATGGGTGAACTGTTTATTGCCAAGTACACCACAGTTCTCAGAGATGTTTCTGCAGTCAGTTTGACATATTCTGTAAAGATGTGGGAACAGCATCAACCCTTTCTTGTTGTGCCTTCTCAGATTCCATTTCTTGGGGCTGGCATTAAGATCCATGAGAGGAGAGTTTCAGATAGCCTTCGTCCTTTCCATGAACGCATGGAGGAGTGTTTCAGGCACTTAAAGGTCAAAGTGGAGAAACAATATGGTGTCAGAGAATTGGTAAGTTTTCTTCCCCTGCTTTATTTCCCTCTATACTTCTATTTCAGCTCTTCTAAGAAGAACAAAAGAAAAAACAAAAACAAAACTGGACTGTCATACCACAAGGAACACTAGACTTTGCTTTGCAAAGAGCTACACAATCCCTTTGTGTTTGCCTGAAAGTTATCCATATATTCAATTTGTTAGAGAGATAGAAATGAGCATTATGAAAGCATGCTAGTCATAATACAAGGCTCCTCTTCCACTGTATTTTTAATAGCATATTCCTTTGATCCAGGGTGAATGTCCAGCAGTCCTAGTTCATGGAGAATTCCAATTGTTTGCTGAATCTGCTTCTGAAACAAACTCTTTTGAGTGTAATGAAACATAAATGCATTAGCCAAGGCTAAAATGGTAGTACACAAAGCCTGGGGAATAGAATTAGCCACTATGTGCTTTTGACAACTTTTGGAGCAGAGCCAACCAAACAGCTGAATAATTAGATGAAATGTTTGATAGCATTAAGAATGAGAGGACTGTTGTATATGGAATAGCATTTCTGTTCTTGCCTGGAACATATTCCCCTTGCAGGCTGTAATGGTCTAAATCAATTTTCCTGAGAAAAGGCTTCTAGGTGGTGAACTTTTTTCACAGGGGATTCCATTTTGTCAATCCTAAATAATGTTAATTATGGAAATTTGGCTGTTTTGTGAGTATAAATGGAAACCTATTAGCTTTCCCTTAGCTCTGTAGCTAAGGATTCTCTACCATAGGAAAGACATAGTCTTGCTTTGTGTGTGGAACTACCACATGGGATTTTTTTTCTATGCCATTAAAGAGGACCTGATGGGACTGCAACCAGTGCTGGTTCCATTCGAAACATCGTGATTTTTAGCAGTCTAATTCCAGACCTCAGCTCTATTGTGAAAATCCTGTGATTTTAAATCACAGTGCTCCCGCCTCATGTCATCATACTTTGTCTAGACTGGTGTGGAGATGGATCAGATGTTGTCACTTAAAGCTGGGTGAAAATGGACCTCAGCTGCTGGTTATGTCATACTGTGGGCTGAATTAATTTCACCTTCTTTATAGAAAGCCATGTGAAAATTCCCCAACTCTAACAATATGAAACAATTTCACAGGAGCAATATAGAGCAGACAGTAGACCAATGTGGCTTCTGTGGCCTCTTTAGATAGAAAATCTCCCATTTTATTCTGCGCTCTGACTCGGGCTAAAATTCAGCACAGATATCAACGCACTGATGAAAAGCAAATTTCTTCTAGTATGTGTGACAAAATAAATTACTTCATAACTTCTGAAGAAGTTCTTCATGAATTAATAAGCTTGGGGTATGGCAGTATTTAATGTATCTTCCAATATGGGAGAAAAATCAATTAATTCAGAGAGTACAGCCATTCTGCTTTTATTGCCTCTCCCTGGTTGTCTGGTATGTGCTTTTTCCCTGAGAAAGGCAGCTGTGCTGATTGTGTCTCCTCACTGCATTTGGGATTCACCAGGTGCGAAGCAATTCCCACTGCAGATAAAATGTGAAATGTATTTGAAAATAAATTTGGGGAGCTCTAAATGGCTTTCCTGACTCTTTTGCTAGAAATGGCTCTCCAAGTGAAATGAGACAGTGTCAGGATGGAGCCTGAAGCATGGGATTACATAGTAATTTCCATACAAGTGTCATAATATCTCTGCAATAATTTTTTTTTTAAATAAAATTCTAACATTTCAACTATTAACTCTGGAAAGTGGTAGATTTTACCATCATAAACCTGTTGAGAATAGCTCCTCCATATAAATGATGAACAAACACTCAGCCTCTTTGATAATATTAGCAGAAAATAAAGAGTGTGACCTGTGTTCACATTGCAGCTGGGTCATGGGCTGCTTTAGCTAAGGAAATACTGTATTATCTGTAGGTGTGTCAAGAGGAATCTAACTCTGACCTAACCTTATCCGGACATCATGACCTTCTAGCAATAGCCACCCTCTTTTTTGATCTGATGAGTGGGACTACAGAAAGAATTGTTAGTCAGCAGGAAAGACTTTTAAGTGCCTACCTTCTGCTCAGATGCCAAAAGATAGATTCCTGAATTCATTTTGCAAAAACAGGTAGCACAGGTACCATGCAGAGTTTCTCACTGAGGACAGTTGTGACTTTTCAGATTCAGCCAGCTAAAAAAAATCCCAAGGTCAGCAAAAAGGGCAAACAACAGTGAAGGATTGTGCTGTGTTGCTTTGGCTTTACTGCAAGTAGGCTCCATGTTGTGCAGCTCTTAATGTTTTCAACACAGGGAGCCTAATGGAACCTATGTTTTCCATCAGGATTCGCAAAGATGCTCACATTTTTCTTTTTCTTTTTGACAAAATGTGACTAGACTCCCATTTGACTTTAATATTTAGCTATTGTGATGGCCATAGAGGGCTTTCCCAATGAATACCAATCTTGCTTTGTATTCAGAGCTGATTTCACCCATCAGCTCAACCAGCCTTCCTTTTCATCCCACTTACATCCCCCCCTGCAATCCTGGCGCTCAGTTTGCACAACTTTCACTTTGTTCCACACTTGCAGTATATACACAGCATATTTCTTATAAAAGACACACAAGATTTCTTATTGAACTGGTGTATCTCTCTAGTGTATCTAGTACTTGGAGATTAGACCAAAGTTTAAACACAACTTTCATTTATGTTTCATATATATCTTATACACATAACCTGAAGGTAATTTTATACACAATATTTTTATATATTTATGTATGAAACATAGTTTGTGGACACATAGTCATCAGAAAGCAAATGTGCGACTATCTCAGCCACCCAGGAAAATGTTTTGGTTTTTGGAATAAATCAGAAATCCAGATAAGAGAGATTTGCCATATGTAATACTGTAAGTATATGCTGACCTTGTGTGTATGGAATATTTTTTTATAAAATTGCATAGAATATTTGTTACCAAACCAGGTTTCTTAACTAATTTAATAAGAAATATTATACACATAGTTTTACACATAATAAGTATGACACTGGCTTTAACCTGTGTTGAGCATGTGATGACCTTGCCACTCCTTTGTAAACTTTTCAGATACAAACCAATTATTGTACAGCAATAAATAAATTTATTTTGAACCTGCAAGGCACTGAAATATGCTGCAAAATATGCTACTTTCAGGAATGAGCTGATGAAAGAAATAAAAAGGACAAAATAACACCTTTCCACTATTATCTTCTAACAATAACACACTGGTTTCTGCTTTGTTGGTAAATTTTGCAGGTGAGAGTAAATAGTAGGGGGAAAAACAAGATATTTATAGCTGAAGAATGTTCAATATGTTTTGCCTTGGATCTTTTTCTGTTTTTCCTCATTCTATGGCAGATGATGAATTATTTCCCTCTCTCTTTTTATTTATTTATTTTTTTCCTTTTATGTATATTCTGCTTAGCCTGATTTTGATGACCGGCGCCTTGGTCGGCCAACATCTATGCTGAGGTCATATCGCCAGATGTCTATAATTTCACTGTCCTCTATGAATTCAGACTGTAGTACACCAAACAAGACTCCTGCAGAAAGGTTTGTTTTGTATTCCATCTTGTCAACATGGATAGGGTGACAGCAGCATATTTCCAGGATACAAAGTAATAAGAATCATTCTGTACTATATTAGTAGGGAATTCTATTTTGAAATAGATTTTAATTTATATTTAGAAGAACAGCTTAGTTGTAACAGTATGGTTTTAATTGTTATGAAATCTAAATATTATTTTAATACTGAACACTACTTTGAAAACAAGCAAGGGCAACCAGGATAACACTGATAACCAATTAAGTTGTCCAGCGCTATTTGCCACTTTGGCTGCTGTCACGTTTTACACCCATATAGTTGAAAAATATAATTCAAAGAAATAAAAATGTGTGCTTATATCAGAGAGAAGAAAAGAAACTTTTAAAACCACTTCCCAAATATATGCCCTCTACATTTGCTTGGGTTAGGGGCACAAGACCCTCAACAAAATCTTACTTGTCAGATCGATCTTTTTCAGTGGTCTCGGGTGGTCAGACCTCGTCTTCTGTCCCCTTATCTGTTGGAGTTCCTCAAGGCTCTGTTTTGGGTCCCCTTCTGTTCTCTTTATACACACTCTCCCTTGGCAAACTTATCAGTTCTCTTGGTTTCTCCTACCATCTGTACGCCGATGATACCCAGCTGTACCTTTCCACCCCTAATCTTTCACCAGAGCTAGAGCAGCAAGTGTCATCCTGTTTAACAGCTGTCTCCCACTGGATGCACCATCGGCGTCTGAAGCTCAATATGTCCAAGACCGAGCTTCTTGTTTTCCCTCCTAAGCCCACCCTTCACTATTCCTTTTCTATTTCCGTCAATAACATCTCGATCCAGCCGGTCCAGAAAGCCCGCAGTCTCGGTTTCATCTTTGACTCCTCTTTGTCATTTATCCCTCAGATCCAGTCTACAGCCAAAGTCTGTAGATTTTTTCTCTATAATATCGCCAAAATCCGTCCATATCTCTCAGCTTCTACCGCAAAGACACTGGTCCATGCCCTAGTGGTCTCACGACTAGACTACTGTAACCTCCTCTTGGCAGGGCTTCCTCTCTCTCACCTCCACCCATTAATTTCTGTTCAGCATTCAGCTGCACGCATTATTTCACTCGCTCGCCGTTATGATCATGTCTCCCCTCTGTTGTCTTCCCTTCACTGGCTCCCTCTTCCTTTCCGCATCAGGTACAAACTTCTGCTACTCACCTTTAAAGCCCTGCATGGGCTGGCCCCTCCTTATTTAACCGATCTTCTCTCTCCCTACATCCCTACTCGCACTCTCCGCTCTGGTAGCCAAAGTCTCCTCTCCCAACCCAGGATCTTCTCTGCCCCATCCCGGATCCGTCCCTTCTCTCTTGCTGCCCCTCATTCCTGGAACCTTCTTCCTCTGCCTGCACGGCTCATCACTTCCCTAACCAGCTTTAAGACAGAGCTGAAAACCATATTGTTTAGGGAAGCGTTCTCAGGGAATTTGTGATTGTCATCTGGCTGTCTGACACTATTTGATGGGATGTGATTTGTTTGATATTTGATGTTTTTAATCTTTTTTTTTTCTATATGGTAATTTTATCTATTCCTCTTTTAATTGTTATTATCTTAGAATGTACGCCTTGGGCAGGCTTTTATTTACTCTTAATTTTACCAACTTTGTACAGCGCTGTGTATAATTACAGCGCTATAGAAATAAAGTTTAATAATAATAATAATAATAATAATAATAATAAAGGCAAGTAAAGAACTATTCTTTTTGTTACTTAATAGAACACCTCTCTAGGAATCTCAAGTTCCTCCAATTCAACTCTATGGCTAACAGATTTGCACTGCAGGACCTACGAATGCCTAGAAA
>NC_056523.1:114857010-114878816 GCF_019175285.1 Sceloporus undulatus | reverse complement strand
TTTTCTATATGGTAATTTTATCTATTCCTCTTTTAATTGTTATTATCTTAGAATGTACGCCTTGGGCAGGCTTTTATTTACTCTTAATTTTACCAACTTTGTACAGCGCTGTGTATAATTACAGCGCTATAGAAATAAAGTTTAATAATAATAATAATAATAATAATAATAATAAAGGCAAGTAAAGAACTATTCTTTTTGTTACTTAATAGAACACCTCTCTAGGAATCTCAAGTTCCTCCAATTCAACTCTATGGCTAACAGATTTGCACTGCAGGACCTACGAATGCCTAGAAATGTGTTTTCTCTAGGAATCTTTAGGTCCTCCAGTGTGACTCTATGGTCAACTTCTGGCAGAGTCATGCTGGAGGATCTAGAGATTCCTAGATATTAATAAAATCTGTGAATAATCAAATCCACAGAAGTAAAATCTGCAAATGTGGAGAGCCAACTGTATTGCTGTCCTATCTTCTCTTTTGTCATATTTTAAGATAAGTAGCTTCAGTCACATATTTGGAAGGACAGCTTAGTTGTAACAGTATAGTTTTTGCTTGAGGAAGGGAGTATGTTAGCTCTCCCTCCCTTTTGTCATTGCTTTACTCACGCAAAAGCAATGTGTCTGATGGAGAAAACCTCTAGCATGGAGGAATTTTTAACTTTCTTCCTTACTTATGCTGCCTTGAATCCCTGTAGTAGGAGAAAGATAAGATATAAGTTAACAACAACAACAACAACAACAACAACAACAACACAGGGACTGTCCACATGAGGAAGAGGCTCATCTTTTCACACACAACATTTTGCATGAGTAAAGTGATGAATGCATACTTTCCTCCTCACTTATTTAAATGACATTCTTATCAATGCTAGACTAAGGCTTGCCCCTCGGTTGTGCATCACTGTTCTCTAAAGCAGACTTTTCCAGCCTGCAAACCCCCACCCCCACCCCAATGTATCAGACTATAACTCCCATTGACTGTAATCAGTATGACAATTACCAGCATGGCTTACTAGCATATCTGAAAGAATACCAAACTGGGAAAAGCTGCTTTCAAAGTCAGGCAAGAAGTGTCCTTAATTTGTTGTTCTGTGGCTTCAAGTTGTTCCCAACATACAGTGACCCTCAATTGAACCTGTCATGAGATTTACTGCGGCTGAAAGTGTGTGACTCACCCAAGGTCACCCAAATGCACAGAGATGTATGCTATTGCACAGCTCTGTCCCCAAGCAGGGTCCAGGGAGAACTAGTGCTGTAGGGGAGAGCCCACCGAAGCCTGGGAAGAGCTGATGTGGCCTGGGAAGAGCCTGCCCAAGTCTGGGGAGAGCTGGCGTGGCCTGTAGAGAACCCGCCTGAGCTGGGGAGAGCTGGCATGGCCCGGAGAGAGCCTGCTCAAACTGAGGAAGCACCCACCCAGGCCCAGGGAGAGCTGGTGTGGCCTGGGGGAGTGCCGACATGGGTAAGAGCAGCTCCTGCAGGGGGCAGAGAAGCCCCCGAGCAGGCCAAAACAATGCCCGCAGGGGCAGGGAGATGACCAGGTGTCACCCCCCCCATCCTGGGGTGTCTCCCCCTTCTGGGGTGTCACCCTGTGTGATCCACACACCCCGCACCTCCCCACTGATGCTGTTGTTTCCTGGAAAGTTGTGAATGGATGTAGGAAGTCCATAGTGTCCTTCACACAGCTAGTGGTGCTGGTGGCATATGGTTTAAAGATATTGTGTGTTGTTCTCATAATTGGTGTCATAGTTCTTGAAGTATCCTTTGAAGTGTAGGCAGCAAAAGAAGGCCTCTAGATCACTGCAGAAATTTATCATGTGTTTGGAGGGGGCAGAAAGATAAGCCCCTTGACAAAACAGACTCCTCTGCCTGACTAAAGTTGTGGCTTGATAAATTTATAATATTGCTGTCTGGAATCAGAGGGTAGCAAGGAGACAGAGTGTAGCAGAGTTCTGTTTCTGGAACCGCTATGCTATGCTATGCTATGCTATGCTCTGCAAAGCAATGTAGGCATGTGGTAAAAAACAAACCTCAGTATCGGTTTCATTGCGTTTCTTCAAATCCCACCTGCATTCCTGTCCCCCTTGCTTGTATCAAGTTGTGAGCCTACCTATTTGGAAATCTGCCCATGTTTCCCAAACGTATGCATTTATTTCTGCACTTCTTTAAATGTACATACAATTTGTAAGTACTGGCTGTGATCCTACATTGTGCTTGTGTAGTGCAAATCTAAATTCATGTAGTTAAGGGTTTACCCCACCTTTCTGATGAATACCAGCAAGCAACTGCATATCAGAGAATGTGTTTGCTGTTTCTGCAATTCCAGTTAATCAAGTGCGTATTGAAAGCACTGATGTGCTATTATGTACCCTCCAAGAATGCACAGCTGCATGTGTTGCAGAATTCTTCTTACATAACCCTGAACTGAATACAGACATGACACCATTGCCCAAAAAGAACATCAGCATGTGTAAGCTGCTTTGATTGTTTTAACAAAAAGCGGGTTAGAAATAAAATATTTATTTATTTATTTATTTATTAAAGAGAATTTGCTTGTGTATAACACACACATGGGATGACAGTAATTTCCTCCAGTGACTAAAGTGAATTCCCCCCTCCCATTCTATACATTTTAGCTGTTTGTATTTCAAAAATACATATATTATTTTGTGTGTATGCAACATACCTCAAGCTTCACAGATGTGTGAATTTCTAAGACCTTATCTTGCAACAAGTCTTGACAGGTATGAAATTTATAATTTTGGCAAGAAACTTAAAATCCCTAAAAGTATTTTCTCTTCCTCTCCCAAGTAAACTATTATTATGTCTTAGAACTACTATTTCCCTTTTAAACATTGTGGAAAGCATTGCTGTTGTGTCCCTTCAAATAATTTCTGACTTACAGAGACTCTACACCAAACCTATCTTGAAAAAAAATATAGTTCTGAGGTTGAGAGACTTTCCCAAGGCCACCCAGTGGATTTGCATGGCTGAGCAGGGATTTGACCTCTAGTCCTCCAGAGTCCTAATCCAGCATGCAAACCACTACATCACAGCAGCCCCTGAGGAAAACATAGGATCTCTAAGTAATGTCAATTAGCTGCTGTATGATTACAGTATTAAACTACCCTTGCCAATCCCACATTGGTATTTAAAGCAGGAGTTCCTATTTTTATGCACTCTCTCGCTGTACTAACCTCACCTCTCCCACCCCAGTGTGCTATCAAGATTATTTTAGCCATGTCATCAGACTGAACTCTTCACCACATTCTGCAGTACAGACAACTCACCTGTTTTTTAATCAAATTGTCATCTCCTCCATCTATTTCCTTTCAGCTAAATTCATGCTATTACTTTTTTAAAAAGGTGACATAATGGCACTTTTCACCTAACCTGTTCCCACCTGATATGACTTTCATTCTCTGCCTTTTCATATGACCAAAATACCTTTGTATTCACTTGGCAAAATCTGAGGTTGTTTTATGTTTACCCCATAGCCATGGTGGTGCAGTATTTAAATGCCTGTACTGCAGCCACTCGCTCACAAACCATAAGGCTGCGAGTTCAATCCCAGCCAAGGGGGCCAAACTCAACTCAGGCTTGTATCTTTCCAAGATTGCTAAAATGAGTACCCAGATTGTTAGGGGCAATTAGCTTACACTTTCTTAGGGAGTGCATAAGTGCACTGATAAATGGTAGAGAAATGTACTTGCTATTGCTATTGTCTCAATTTATATCTGTAGCTTTGAGCTGGAAGTCATGTCACCAAAGACAACCAACTCAATGTTGGACGAGAATGTACGCCTGATCAACACCCAGCCTGAAGTTAAGATGAGAAGATCCAGGAGGAGAGGAAAGAGGAGCAGTGTGGTATTTGCAGAAGAAAAGGCATCTTCTGAACTTCCTGACATGAAATGTGTATGTATTAAAACAAGGTGCCATACTTACAATCCTGATATAAAAACTGTGTTTTTGGTGATATACATATGTCTTTGGGTGAACAGATATTCTTTAATTTTTGTTTCTTTCCTTGTTTGTTTGTTTAAGCTTGTTTTTTGGCAAGATATGACAGCTAGGTCACTTTGGTAGGTGGTAGCATATACTTTACAGCAGTGGACCATGTAACTGAAGCTCCAGTGTTGTCTTTAACAATATCAGAGGCTGAGAATCTGCCACAAACCAGATTTTTGTGTACCTATCCAAAACCAGAGGTTTCCAGGATAGGAGGCTGTATAAGCAATTAAGAGGAAAGTCTGTACTGTACTGAACTTTTTCCAACAGAATATGGATACTCGTTGTGAACCTTGTTAAAGCATAAAAAAAAAATCTTGTTAGGACATTGCAAATTTGCAAACAGCACCCTATAAATAGTGCCAAGCTGAAGACTACATCATTGGCACCTTTTTGTGCCATCTATCATCTGAACACTTTGATCACACTAATATATCATCAGCCTGCATTATATAACTTCACACAGCACAATTTTATAACATCATTCCTGAGCACCAAATGTTTTTAGGTATTAAAAAAGCAATGTCATTAAAGTTAAAAAAAAAGTGAAAACAGATTAGTAAAGCAGCCTTGTTTAATTCAGTTTGCTGTATTGAAGCAGAGATAGAGAAAGATCAATGTGGATCATAAATCCTGTGGAAGAATCATTATATAGTACATAGAATTATATCCCAATGTAAGTTGGTTAAAAACCTATCAAAAGGTCATTCATCCTCTCAATTCACTGTTTACTTTAGGAATGAATTGGGTCTTCTTTATGAAAATGGATAATTTGTAAAGTTCCATAACTCTAAATATCTCTGTCTTGTATCTCCTGAGATCAGAGTTTGAAATTATGTTTTTGGAGATGATGGCAGAAATTGCTAAAACTCAATTTGTGCCTGACAAACAGATGTTGAACAGTTTTAAAGTCCTGTGTGGGCCTCTTGACCATACCATCAGTGAATAAAGAAATATGGAAGAGAGAACTTGATTTGAATGTTTGTTTATCTGATCTTCCAAAGCTTTTAAATTGTATTTAAGCATACGTCCTAAATTATACACTATGAACTTTTCTGGGTTTTCTCCAGCTTGGCATTCTATGCAGCAAATCTTCCATCTCATTTCAGCTGTTTTCAGAATCCTCACTTCTGAGAACCATGGTCAGGTCTGGACTTCCATTGGCAGAAAAGCGGTATCCTGTGGAAATGGATTCAGGTTAATTTTCCCTGCCAGCGGCAGTCCCCTCCCCTGTTCCTTAAAAGCAGAGGGACATTCTGGAGTGGATTTGTGTCATCTTCATGAGCTGTAGGAAGAAGAGGAGGAGATAGGGAAGAGATGTTTCATACCACCATCAACATAAGCACCATGTTCAATTTAGGTTCTTAAGTCTGTGTTCCCTTTTTCCTTGTAAATGCCACAACTGGAATGAAAACTATATTCCTAACCCATAAAACATATTACAGTGGGTCCTTGTTATCTGCTGGGGTTTGGTTCCAGGAACCCGCATGGTTAACAAAATCTGTGGATGCTCAAGACCCATTAAATACAATGATAGGTAAAATGATGACCCTTATATAAAATGGAAAATCAAGGTTTGTTATTTGGAATTTATACATTTTTTTTTTTTCGTTATTTTCAAGCCATGGATGCTTGAATCAGTGGATAAAAACATCCATGCATAAGGAGGGCCAACTGTATTGCATCTGCTGTTTTGAAGCCTTTGCCACTCAGCATAGGGATTCATAGCTAAGCAATCATTTCCCTTTCCAGTTGAAATGGCATGTTCCTCAGGTTTTTCTTTATAACTATTCAACACCACCAAATGTTAATTTATTTAATATTCAAAATGAACCAAAACTGCTGATTGATTTTACAAAAAAAATGGATATTAAATTCTCTTGGAATGACCAAACAATTCCATATTTAGGAACCTCAGTTCAGAAATATTGTTTATTGTGGCCTTCAAGTTGTTTCCAACTTATTGTAACCCTTAGGTGAACCTATCCTAGGGTTTTCTGGCAGATTTGTTCAGAGGGAAGTTTGCCATTGCCTTTCCCCGAGGCTGAAAGAGTGTGACTGCCCAAGGTTTCCCTACTGACCTGGAATTGAACCCTGGTCTCTAGAGT
Source organism: Sceloporus undulatus (assembly GCF_019175285.1). Lineage (NCBI taxonomy): Eukaryota > Metazoa > Chordata > Lepidosauria > Squamata > Phrynosomatidae > Sceloporus > Sceloporus undulatus. The sequence continues at coordinate 114,872,702 of NC_056523.1, read as the reverse complement.
CACACGTCCAGCACTCAAACCAGTACACCACGCTGAATCTCAGAAAAATTACCTTCAAATAACTGGAAGAAAAAATGGTTTATCAGTACAAATAAGGCACAATACGTCTATGGAAATATACAGGTGAGTCTCTTTTATTCCAAAAGCTTGGGTCCAGAAGTGTTTGGGATTTGGGTTTTTTCAGGTTATGAAATGTTTGCATATACATAATAAGGTATGTTGGAAATGGGACCCAATCCCAATATAACATGAAATTAATTAGATTTTATATACCCTTATACTCATAGCCTGAAGAGATAATGTATACAGTACACAATATTTTAATCCTTTTTTTGCATGAATAAAGTTTGTGTGCATTGAACCATCAGAAAGTGAAGGTGTCACTATCTCCACCCACCCATTTGGACCAATTTTGGATTTTGGGAGTATTTTAGGTTTTGAAATTCAGAGTAAGGGTTACTCAGCTAGTATGTCTCACCTGAAACAACTGTTAAAATTGTATCATTTACTTTCCTAAGCTTGAAACTTGACATTTTGTGTTCCTATATAGCTGTCAAGAAAATATTGAATTTATGAGTGACACTAACCTATTGAACATCTGGATGTGTACCTCAGAAAAACATCTGTTCTTCTTCAAGAAATGAGCTTTGCCAGCCGTTCTTATGCCAACCATACCAGGTAAACCAATTTGGAAAAGAGAATGAAAGCTCTGCACTTTGATCTTGCCAGTAATTCCCCCCCCCCCTCCAAAAAATGGCTTCCTTTGTTCATTAAAAACACATTTATCTTTCGGAAATTAAATTGTGGTGGGTATTACATATTATATGAATTTTTCAGTGGCTTCTAGATGCACACCAGTTATTCTGTTAACAGCAAGCTCTGCTATGTGTTTTGTCATTATTTCCTATGTGTTTTGTCAAGATGAGTGGATATTTTGAGGACAATGTGAATGCCTGTGTGAGAACATACTCCACTATGTAGGGAATCCTTAAGGGTAAACCAGAACTGCACTGATGTTGCACAGAAATACCTTTTGCAATGAAATTGTAAGGCAAAAAGGTTGAGATAGAGACATCATTTGGTGCAGTTAGGGGAAATTTTGGGGCAAAGCAGGTATTTAGTACAGCACAGAAAAGAAAGGTGTTGTATGCCTACTATATTCTTATGCAGTGCCTATAAATTGCCCTAATAGATTGAAGAATCTGCTGATAGCTAAGGGGAAAAAATCAAGTTTCTAGGAAATCTCTAGGTACAATAATAGTGACCCTGCTGGCTGGAGAGGTCTGGGAATTAGAGCCTGAAAAGTAACTTTTCCAAACTTTGATCCTGTTTCTGCACCTATTGTATAGCATATTTGCACTCCTTAATAGTGTAAATGTGGTGAATTTTAATTGGTTTTTAAAACCTGTTCTTGTACTGGAAAGCCACGTTGAGTCCCATCCTGGGAGAAAGGTGACTATGATGATGAATGATGAATGAATGCTGGATTTCTTCTACACCAGTGTACAGCATCCAGATATGAGAAAGGGGATAAAAAAGGCTGATCTTCCTAAATTCTTGGATTCAAATAGGGAGAATTGACAGCTGTCTTCTATTCCTTTGAAATCCATCCTCCAACATGGTGAAATAACACTTTTTGAAGTGTGGTGGAGTCTTCTTTCTTTGGAGGTTTTTATGCAGAGGCTGGTTGATTCTTTTAGGATGTGCCTTGATTGTGTATCCCCGCATGTCAAGAGAGGGGTTAACAGGATGGCCCTTGTGGGCTCTTCTAACTCCGTTATGTCCACATCTTGATGGCACCAGGTTGGGGAAGGGCTTACCTTACATCTCAATACAGGAGTCCTCGCCTTACGCGGGGGATCCGTTCGGATCCCACCCCTGCGTAAGGCGAATTCCGCCATGCTCGAGTCCCATTAGGAAACAATGGGGCTCCGTGCGCGGCGGCGCGGACGAGCATGGGACACAAACGGCGCGCGCGCCCATTCAATTGAATGGGACGTTGCCGCCCTTCTGCCCTGTGTGCGCTCGCGCTTGAGTGCGTATGCTCAAAGGCCACGTATGGCGCGCCCGCGTATATGGCGCGGGCGCACTGTACATTTCTTCATTATTTTTAATCTTTAATTTTTTTTGAGCCCCCTAATTTGAAGTTCTGCACGTGCTGAGACTAGAATCCTTTAGGGGCTTATAGCTTCCATAAGGTTTCAGGAATCCTGTGAAGAGATTGGGGTTTCCAGCCTTTACAGGTCAAAAACCAAGTGCAGTTTCTCTGTGAGTTTCAGGATATCCATTTCTTTCATTTAAAAGATGTTTTGTCGGTTCATTTTGGGGTGTCCAGGAATCCTTCTCCTATTAGGGGGGCAAAGACATCAGATTCTTTCAGGGCCAACAGAGTGACAATACTTTATTTAAGATTGCATTTATGATTTTTTATAGATTATATGATTAGTTGGGTTAGTTTCTTGAGGATGTCAGGACGAATATAGCTAGAAAAAAACCATTGTTGATGGAGGAGGGTGTTATTGAAGATGTTCCTGTACCGTGTGGTACAGTCTCTAGTCACCAATTGCCACTTGGTTTTTGCAGCACTCTGATTGTGCACCATTTGTGTTGCCAGGTAATTATGTCATTTTCTGGAATTTTGTAGACTAGTCATCATTAATTCTGATAAAAAGTTAATTTCGTTAGTAGTTTGTTATAGAACATGAGTAGAAAAATGGTTGCTCTTTCTGTGTAAACACCATTTTATTTTGAGAAATATTGGTGCAGGCTCTACTACTTATGATATGTGTCCTGTTTAAGGGTTAACCTGTCAGTGGCTCCCCAGCCCTGGGAGGAAAATACTGTTGCCCAGAGGTGAGCCAGGCAAACTTTCTCCTTTTTGGAACGATGGAAACCCTTAAGAAGAAGAAGATGACCGATCTTCAAAACTATAGTAAGTGAAAGCAATTTCGTTCAGGTTTGGAACATGGGGTGCAATTGGTTGTTGAGGAATGGGTGCGCAGGTCAGGTCTTCGGAAGCCCTCGCGAGGTAAGAAGCAAGGCTAATTGGAGTGTCCAGGAATCTCCCCTTCAGTGCAGTGAACAGATGAAGCCAGGTTTAACCCAGAGGGCATTTAGTTCTTTTGTTGCTGTTATATATATATAAAACGTATCACTGTAGCGCGTACACCATCCACCCGCAACCACGAAAAGCCCCACTTGTCCAATGAGGTCTGGGCTTTTTTTATAGAACAATTTGCCGCGGCCCCTTATACCTCTACCCTCTTCCTGTCCCCACTTCCTGTGTGCCACCTGACCTTGTTGTCCCCCAATCAAGATGACACTGCATATTTCCAAACAGTTCTACATGCTTCCCGGCACATAGTGACCTTGCTCAATCATCAGATGTCATGAGCTCCAGCTGCAACAATTCGTTTGGTTAAACAAGCGTCAGTGACCTTCTAATTCCCTTGTCACTTTCCCACATCTGCCGACATTTTTTAACTTTAGGCTTATCCTTAACATGTGTGGATGTGGTTGTCCCTGTTGTAAAACTGATGCCCCAACCACCTCTGGACTTTTGAGAGTAGATGTTGTTTTCTGACATACCGCACCATATCACTTATGAACAGGAAGTACAGAAAAAATCAATGGTGAACATATCTTTCAATTTCATTCATTTATTTCCCCTTCTGTAGCCACCACATGGCTCAAACAACACATCAATTTGTATATTGCGTTAAAGCGACGACCATCTCATTTGACCTTTACTGTTCTCTTGGCCTGATATATGTGGATAACTCTCCAGCAAAAATATTCTGCTTTGTTTATTAATTTTCGGTAAATTCCCTGTGAGGTGGCAAGTGCAACTGCTATTAAGAATATGCCAGGGCACATTCTTCTCAATCATAATGCTAGGCAGCCTATTGGGCCTACCATTTCACTTTAGTATATTGTTCTATCGTTAACCTGAAGTACTTACCTCTTACCATTAAATAAATAAGTTGGAATGGTGCCACAGCAGATCATAATTCTAAGCTCTAAAGGGAGAAGTAAAGTAAAACCTCGAGGAAAGGAAATGCCTTGTTTATAGGCATTTCTGAGCCCAGGCAATGCTTCCTTTCCTGCGAACGCAACAAACTTAGTTGGGAGGAGCCAATACATACATGTTTTAAACCATTTGTTATAGCATATATCTATTTAAACTGATCAGAATCAGAGATTTCAAAATCTCGCCTTAAAAACTAAGCCTGGATGCGATATTAGTTTATTTATTGTTTAATACAACCCTGTTTTTCTCCTTTGAACATTCCAAACCCATGTTAGCTGTAAATTTAGCGGCTACTAATAATTTATAGTTCGTTAACCTAGGATGGTAGTAACAAATATCGCATGTAGTAACACGGCAGTGTCACTTAAACGTTCTGGTTTGTTTGTTGACGCAGTTCTTACATTTCATATTGTCATTGAAAAAAGCCACATTGGGAAGTTTATTTTCCAGTGCTGCTTGATGAAATGCATTCTGGTTTGCGACACCTCCATTTGTACTATTTAGTAATTCTTGCAACCGGCTGAAAAAAAATAGATCAGAATTGTCACTTCCATTAGTTGCATTATAATAGTACGAATAAGGCTGACAAAAACAAAAAAAAAAACAAAAAACAAAAACAACAAAAAAAAAAAAAAAAAAAAAAAAATTAGCAGTGGTCACTTGCTTAATCCACCTACAAGCTCATTGTTTGTAGCCATCTCACCATGTCAAATTAGTCTGGTCATGGGAAGGTACATGCCACTAATGATTTCAATATTGCAATTAGTACAGTGCTTCGACGATTTACAATCTGAATAAAATACAGCTCAAACACGGAACGTTATAATCTTTAAAGAGGAATTAAAAGCCCACTAAAATCAGCTAACCTAGACTCATAGATCATAGAGTTGGAAGAGACCATGAGGGCTATCTGTCCACAACCCCTGCCCATGCAGGAAAACTTTCAATCAAATCATCCCAACTTCAAGCTCCCCATGCTTAACGGGACCTCCAAAGAGGAGACTCCACTACACTCCAAGGGTTCAGTGGTTCCACTGTTGAACAGCCCTTACTGCAGGAAGTTCTTCTTAATGTTGAGGTGGAATCTCTTTTCCTGTTAGCTTCATCCATTGTTCCCGGTCCTGCTGTTCTCTGGAGCAGCAGGAAAACAAGCTTGCTCCCTCCCTCAATATGACATCCTTTCAAATATTTAAAACAGGGCTCCTCATATCACTCTTACCCTTCTCTTCTCCAGCGCAAAAATACCCCGCTCCTAAGTCTTCCTCATAGGATCTGGTTTCCAGACCCTTCACCATTTAGTTGCCCTCCTTTGACATGCTCCAGGTTTCTCAATGTCTTTTGAATTGGGTGGTGCCCAGAAACTAGACAAGATATTCCAGGTGGGTCCGCCAAAGACGAATACAGTGGGCCTATTCGTCCCTTGCTCTAGGGACACTATGCTTTATTGATGCGCCTAAAATTCATTGGCCTTTTAGCTGCCACATCACACTGTTCACTCATGTTCAACTTGTGGTTACTTGGAATCCACGATCCCTTTCACATGTAGTTCCTTCAGCAGGTGTCCCCCATCCTCTATCTGTGGCCATTTAATTTTCTGCCCTAAGTGCAATACCTTACATTCTCCATGTGAATTGAATTTTGTTAGCTTTGGCCCCGCTTTCTGTCTATTTCAGGCATTTTGAATTATGATCGTCCCTCTGGAGTATTAGCTATTTCTCCTACTTTGGATGTCATCTGCAATTTGCATAAGTATGCCCCCAATTGCAACCCACGTAATTTGGATAGAGATGTGAATAACACTGTGCCCGGACAGAGCCCTTTGGGACCCCCACCTGGCACTTCTCTCGGATGAAAAGGAGCCATTATTGAGCACCCTTTGGCTTCGGCCGGTCAACCAGTACCAAATCCATGTTTATTTTGTCTAGCCCACATTTCAAGCTTGTTTGCAAGACTGTCATGGGCAACCTGTCAAAGGCCTTACTGAATTCAAGATATATTATATCCACCAGCATCCTTATCTACCAGCTGAATTTATTTAAAAAAAGAGATGGCCATGACTTGTTTCTCTGGAAACCCATGTTGACTTTTGTGATAATGGAATTGCTTCTAAATGTTCACAGACTCTCTGTTTACTGTGATCTGATCCAGCATATTTCCTGGGGTATTGATGTTCAGACTGACTAGCCGATCATTGTTGCGGATCCTCTTTTCCCCTTTTTGAAGATGGGACAACGTGCCCTCCTCCCGTCTTCTGGGATCTCTCCCTTCTCCAGGCGTTTTCAAAGATTATTGCCAATGGCTCGATATTACATTTGCCCGTTCTTTAATTACTCTTGGATATAGTTAATCTGGTCCTGGAGACTCTATTCATTTAGATCAACAAGGTCTTCTGTTTACTCTCTCCTTTGCGTATTCTGTGTGAAATTCCCCCTATTCTGCCTCCTGCTCCATTTTCTCAGGTGATTCATCCTTTTCCTTTTCTGAGGACATCAGAGGCACAGGTCGTTGAGTAATTCTTGCCTTTCTCTTTCTCCTCTGTAGCATTCCCCCTCTTTCTCCATTTTGCAGCAGGCCCTGCCTACCATTTCTTTTTTCTTCCTTTGCCCTGCGGACATATCCAAAAAAGCCCTTTTTTATTGTTCTTAACCTCTCGAGCAAGGCTGAGTTCATTCTGCGCTTCGCTTTCTGACTTATCCTACACATGCTAGCTATTTGTTTGATTTGTGATTTCCATTTTTCCATTTTCTCTATACATGTTCTGTTTAAACTAGCTCCGTTGAAGTCATCCATCCTTGTTTCTTGAGACAACCTCTCATTTTTCTTCCTCGCTGGGACTGTTTTAAAATTTGCCTTCAGTATCTCCCTTTTGAGAACCTCCAACCTTCCTGAATCTCTTCTCTTTTAGTATTTCTGACCACGGGATCACCCTCAATACCTTCTCTACGTTACTGAACTTGCTCTCCTAACGTCTAGAATGCTTGTCTGACTTATGCTGGCTTCTCCTTTTTCCATTGTATACTACAAATTCCCAGTGAGAAGAGAAAAGGAAGAGCGAGAAATGGTCACTTCCACCCTAAGGATCCCACACTTCCACCCCATTACAAGTCATCCTTGTTGGTTAGGATTCCGATCTAAAATCGCTGACCCCCTTTTGCCTCTTTGACCTTTTGGAAATGAATTGTTCTTTGATGGCAAGTGAGGAATTTGTAGACCTTGAGGATTTGGGCGAGTTTGAATTTCAGCAAATATCAGGAAGTTGAAGTCACCCATCACACTACATCTCTCCTTTCTGAGGTGCAGTTCATCTGTGCTAGACTAGAGAAAGGTGTCATCCTATAAAACCAAGCATGTATTAAAACGTGTGACGACATTTTTTCAAAACACCATATAATAGAACAGGGAGGGCGACAATGGACCTAAAATTAAATTAAAACTCTTTCTTGTAGCACCTTGTTAATATCAAACGCTGTCTGAGAAGGAGAGCACAGAGTCGGAGGTGTGAGCCTATCCTCCCATGGAAGGGATCCTACAATATGGAGCAGCCACCAGTGAAAGTCCCTCTCTTATTCTTACCAAAAACCCTAGACTGATATGGGAAGATACTATTGTTGGGGCTTATGCCTACATATTTCCCCAATGTGAAGCAATTGAATATTGTGCAGGAATGGCTGGCATTCAGTTTTTTTTGTACATTAATATGTTTCTATCTACCGAAGCCCACAGTGTATGAACACACTTTTTTTAAAACAGTATGAAGGATGAAACATTTTAAACATATTTAAAAACACTCTTTAAAAACTTTTTTAAAAACAATCTAAACCAACCATCAAATACCTTTAAAACAGTTAAAAAACATTTTCCGACATTAACGGGCTTATAAACATTTATTTTGGTCTACTCACTGGAGCTTAAGGAGATGAAGCCAGTGTAATTTCCTTGGGAAAGGGCCTTCTCGTCAGGGTGCTACTACCGAGAAAGCCCGTTACAAATTGACTTCATAAGATGTTTCACATGAACAGTGTATCCTTTTGAAGACCTCCTAAAAATTCTGGCGGTTTATATGGGAGGAGGTGATTTTTCATCTCAAGATTTTTCCGCCTCAAGATGTTTAGGGATCTTTAGTTCAAAGCACCACCTTCAACTGAGTCAGTGGGGCCCTGTAGGTCTAAAGCGGACCTTTGAATGAGTTGCAGAAAGAAGAAACTGGAAGCCCGTACAGTTCCGCAAGACCCATGTTATCCTGGCTAAATGCATACCGACACCAGTCTGGCCTTGCTGCTTTTTGCATGGGCGCCTCTGCATCATTTTTCCCAGGCCGCCTCATGTGGAGCATATTACAGTAGTCTAATGAACACGTGGCCAGAAATGAACCCACTTGTGGCCAATTCTTTCTTAGTTAAGGTAAGGGTAACTGTAACTTGATTGTTTATTTACTATGAGGCATCACAATTCTAGTACAGAAAGATAAAATAAAAAAAAGCTTCTGTGCAATTTATCTGTATTAAGCAACAGGCTCTACGTAAAGGAATTAAATCACTAAAAGCAAAATTTATAATAACAACCTTCTAGTAGAAAAAAGCACATTTGTTACCCAAACTACTCGGGCCCAATGAGGGCACCCACGCCTTAAACATGTTATATGGAGTTTAATAAAGGAGTGGTACGACGGGCTCTGGCAACAGGCAGCCCAGGATACAGGTCCACATCACACGAACTCCCAAAGCAAATCCAAATTAGTTTTAAGGGAGCTGAACAATATACCACACAAAAACCCACATTGCACTTCACACTCACCACAAGAGTAAGAAGGCTTTAGTATATGGCAGTAGTACTTACCAACGATGAGGCTTGCATTCCACTTGAATGAACAGAAACACTGATGCATAACCTCCCTGGAAAGTGGGGGTGACTACTGGCATTGAGGGAATCTAGATACAATCCGACAGCATGGCTACCTGCTTTCCAACTAAACCAAAAGAACAGTGGCCTAGTGCCAATTTTATATGGTGAAATGTGCCCTGAGGGCAGACATCACGGACTTGCAATGATTTCAATATATCTAAATTGTTTTCTCGGAAGGACCATTTAGATTGGGAATTGCACTTCGACGTGTCCATGATTGTTTGGAAAAGACTGATGGGCTCCAGCAAATGTTCTCATACAAAAGCTGAGAGCTTGTAAATCTTTCAGATGGGCGATGGGTGTTACTTCCTAAGACAAAGGAAAAACTCACACCTAGCAAGAGAGATCTTTTTTTTTTACAAAGTACCACTACTTCTCTACTGGATTCCCATTAATTCCTCTATTGCGTCACACAGGGATTCTTGTGGATTTGCCTTTGGGTGATCTATGTGAGGTGTGTGCCGATCACTCCCTTGGCTGGCTCAAATGGTCTGGGGCCAGTGGGGCCGTCTGGAGAAATCCCGGTATTCAGAGGTCACCTTCCATCAGAGTCCCTTTTTAATATGAAGTTATCTTAAAAATAGATGGTTATTTTGTTTATTTTTCGGGGTCCAATTCTTGGACTAACACATTAACTTTACTTTCATTTAATATTAAAACACAAGTGCACTGATTATTAACCGTGCTTATTTTTGTTGTGTCTAGCTCTTAGTTTTCTCGCACGCAGAGCAACTTTAGCTACCCCTCATAATTATGAAAATAAATGCTCTTTGGTAATATAGACCTCCTTGCGCATAGATATATTTACTGCTCGGCGGCAATCTCTTCCATTTCCAGATAGTGCAATAGAGGTTTGTCTACGCAGCACAGTTTTTTATATGTGATGTGACCACTGGTTGTGCATTCAGGAGCACAATATTGTGTACACAATCGGTGAATAATTCCACATGTGAACAATCCTGATACACACCCAATTTGGTATAGTGCCGTTTTGCAGCTAGTCTTGTGCACAGCCATAATGGGGCTAGTTCTATAAAATATTGTAATGGGATTCTGTAGAGACATAGTTTGTTTGAAGCTCTGAAGCATGGCTACGCCCACAATGAACTCAACATAAATCAGCCTATTTGTGGGTCCAAAACACACTGCCAGAAATAATTCAGTCTGAGCCCACTTTAACTGCTTCTGGCTCAATTCTAGGGAATTCTGGAATTGTAATTTGCTGCGACATTAAACTTCTCTGTCAGAGAGGCTCTGGTGCACACTAAAACTACATTCCCCGGTTCTTAGCACTGACCCCAAAGCAGTTAAATCGTTTCAAACTGGCTTATTTCTGCAGGTATTTTGGACCCTACCTGTCCCTTTTTTTCTATTATAGACCAAAGGTTTTTGCTTATATATAAATTAATATAACTACCTACAACTGAGGTGCCATCCTCGAAGTTTGGAGCTCAGAGCCACTACTCACTTGCATTGCACCCCATCTTGTCAATTTTACACATGAAGTTTTACGTGGAAGAAAACATTAGAACAATGCGAAACAGATGGGTTTTGGAATAAGCTCAGGATTATAGTTGACTTTAAATTGCAGTGTCACTCGGTCTGCTCAAAATGATGCCAGATGAATGGGAAAAGCACATGTGGACATCCAACTTTTTTTCTTTTCTTTAACCTACAACAGTACAAACCCAAGCAACTAGAAGATGTGAAGAATCCTGGGTGACAGGAAAATCTGATTTATCGGAACTGTTGAATAAATTCATCATTGGGAAGCGAATTGTTTTCTAGCAAGGATTCTAAACTGGAGATGAAGGTTGGTTAGAACTTTGGCAATACATAATCCTCTGTTGTTAAACACAACAATTTTGATAAGTTGTGTGCCGTGCTTGCTATCTTTTATGACTACCACCTAAAGATGCATTACAACTATTGTAAAATTAAACGACTACAGTATTCTTCTTTGGGCCCCCGGCCAGCCTTCTGGGACTCCTCTGCATATGGTAGGTCACTGCAGCAAGAAAACATTTCATTGTGCATATGAACATACTTTGACATTGATGCAATTGCACTTAACCTGATTTTTACAATCCTCCTGCATTTATATGCACTTTATATTCTATGTGGGGTGGCAGATATATGCATCTTCCTACTCCCCAAAAGGCTGACCTGTAAACTATTTTCTTTGTGAATCATTCACATTGGCAAATTTCCAATGCAGTTTCAAGATTGACGAAACATATTTTTATTAAGGCATAGGTCCACTTAATTACATGAAAGCTGTTTACGGCAAACTACTGTCGTCCACTGGATTTGATTGCCCCCCCCCCAAAAAAAGATAGTGCTAGGTCTGTGTTTGCGAAGGAAACCCCTTTTTTTTCCCCAGTGTATCTTTATAGGTAAAACAAAAACCCCTGGTATCCTCTCTTATTGTAGCTATATACTATGCCCTCTTGGAATTTAGCAAGCAAAACCTTAAATGCTTTTTCAATTTGTCTGAATCATACTTCTTGAATTTTCCCAAAAGTGTTACTAAGTATATTATCTCCTCTTCTGACCGTAGACGTACTCCTGCTTTGTGCAAATATAATTGATTCCTTTGCCTTTTTTTGACATTCAAAGACATTCATTCCTTCCATTTGTTTGTATCTCAAATTTTTCCTCACAAAGCGGAAGCAGGAAAACGGGCTTTCATTTTAAAGTATAACAAAAAAACCGTTGGGTTGGTGAGCGCATTCTCTTTCTTTCCTTCTTCTTTTGTAAGCCTACAAAAGTGGACTGGCAGCTCTTGACCAACAACAGCTGGTACTTAAGTCATCTGATTGCTTAACCGTCTTGACCCCTCAGACGACAAACGACCCCTGCAAATTTCATCCAGTTCTGCCAAACACGAGAACAAGTGTTATCTATTCCCACTTTAAATTCAAGGATTGCATTAGCACAATGAAAACTGCCACTATTTGTCTGAAAAGTTTGCCAGGACATAATCCTCATTAAGCGGCTAGTTACTGTATATGGTCTGTCATCTGATCATCGCGCTGTGTGGTGTGGCAAAATAGAGTCATTGTTTCTTTCAACTATAGTCAATGGGATGCAATAGATCTGGATTTCTGAATGAAGGTCTTAGACTGACATTTATAGGCAGATTCCAAATTTCTGGATTCAAAGGTCTGAAATCTGGATCAAAATCTTTGTGGCTAAAAGACCAGACACACATAACATTAAATGAGACAAAGCTGGTAATAGCAGCACTGGATAACATGAGCCTTCGATGCAGTTGCTCAATATAGTAATTTTCAGGTGGTCATGTCTTCTCACTGTAGGAAGAAAGAAAAAAAAAGAGGAGGCAACCCACACTACTCCCCACATTAAAGTTTTGATTTCATAGCCCTAAACTCCGCTTCAGTTTGAGGACTGCAAAGAACCACTTCAGGATTCCTGTTATAGATCGGCTATCCCGTTTCGATGTCTTCCCATATGTAAAAGTATGATCAAGGGCAGCTGACCAGCCCTTCGTTCTGCCCTTTCTTAGTGTCTTGCTATTGTTTCAAGCTCTTATAAGTGATTATACCTTTACAGCCCTATCTCAGGCATTGTTTATAGGTGTTTTATTTGTTTTAGTATCCTAATACACAAAATGCTTCATTTTAGAATCCCCCTTTGTTTTTCTTTTTAAAAATTTCCAGACATGCATCTTTCTTGGTCCTTCCAATTAAATTTATACTTAATTTGTTGAAATTATTAATTTGCTTATGTAATCTTGGCTGCTGTACACAACTGCTGGGCTCAATAACACTACTGTATGCCCAATCCTGTATGTCTGTCATGGGTTCTTTAAAATAAAGTTTTCATTGCCTGCTTAAGACAAATATCGAAACATTTTCATTTCTACTCTATCCAGTCTGAAAGCCCCCCTGTTCCCAATAACTACTATCTCCTCTCAGTGGAGCACTAAAGTGCAAACAGTTCCTGATCAAGCCATCCTATTCACTTGTTATTACCAAGTGTTCATCCAGGCCACTGAAGCACCCAGTCGAGCCCTTGATGCAGCCAGCCCTGATTGCAGGGTCCACTGCTAGGGCACCCGCAGGTCATGTCAAACGTGGTTAGGCACTTGGGAGCAAAATCTGGAAGAACCACCACATTTTCTCAAAGGCTTTTGAACCATACCTTAACAAACCGCTATCAGCAAATTCTGAGGAGAAAAAACGAATTGCTGACAAATCTCTCCACAATGTATCAAAAAGTATGATTTGATTCTATTTTTTAAACAGAGAAATCTTCAATTACAGTAGAGCTCAACTAGTGCAAACCAGGTAGTGTCCTTGGTTATCGTTTTTCTTCCAGAAAAATAGCTAAGAAGTGAAGTTCACTGCCAAACGGATTAACCTTTTGTGCAATCATTCCTCCGCACATTTTGATCAACATTGCCAAGAAGCAAGCTAATCCATTGGACAAGACAGTGTGAATTAATTTGGATTGGACAGAGTGATGACCTATTCGCTAAGAAATTGATTTGAACGAAAGAACTCCCAATCCTATTTGAGGGAATGTATGATCTCTTGCACTTTTCTGACTTTTACCATGGCCTATTTCACACAAGTCTCCACGAGTGGGATATATTGGGGGACCCGGAACAGTGAATGACTAAAACATAACAATACTGGCTATGACCTTATTCTGCTATTTCCACACTCCCCAACCCCTGTGCAATCATTCCCTTCATCTCCTTTGACTACCTCTAGCTGTTAATCTAATGATGATGATGAGTTCAGGTGTAGCATCTATTAATTTCATAAAAAGTTAAGTCCCCGTGTTACCTTGTATCAAAGAATTTCAAGTATCTATTGAAGAGCCAAAAAAGAAAGTTCCTATTAGCATGGAAATAGTGATCTCAGGTTACACCTTGGGACAGCCAAATCAGATGCTGTAACCCGTACAGAGTTCCACTGAAGGACTCATCTTCACTTAAGTGCCAGAATTAATACCTATTTTCCTCCTCATCATCAGATTTGGTAATCACTATTCATCCTTAATATTCACTGTTAATTATACATAACTTTTCCATGGTCTGGGAACAAACCCTATTCACTTCAGTGGCTGTTAAATATTCACACAGAAACAAGAGGGTGTCAAGTGAAGGCATTTAATTTGATTTCCTCCTTGAACAGGCAGCATTGTGTTTGCATAGCTTTTTTAAAAAACTACTTTTTAAAATACGGCCTTACACACACTTATTTGGACATGGACGTCTTGTCTACGAAGGAAACTAAACTAAACTAGAACCTAGGATTTTTTTTTACGGTTACTTAAGATCTTTTCTCAACAATGCCTTTCAGTGTGAAACTAACTGATCTATTTGGTTTGTAGGCTTAAATCAAATAAATGCCATGTGCATAGAACTCCGTATCTACATGCCATACTTCGATCAGGAAGGACTTGCCCTCCCGCTGTGTTCAGAAAGTTCACTCTGATCAGTGGAAGGGAATACTCTCAAAAACACAGGTGTGTTCGTAGCACTGAATCCTTAATAGAGATTTCCCGGTCTTAGAGTTTGTTGCCTGTTCTAGTGTGCTCTGCCAACGTATACAAAATGCTCTGTAATTTTCTGGAAAACAAAATTAGGGAGGCTCAAATTTATAAGATGTTCCAGCTTCTCTTTTTTCAACCTTTGCTTACATGACAATCTATACAAGCCATACATGCATTTGGCTTAGAAATAATAGGAAGATTTGTTTTACCAAGTCGACTGTCTTACAGCCGGAGTATGTTTACAGCAGCAGTTTAAACTTGTGGGTCGCCAACAATTTGGGGGTCATAGAATCATATGCGTTTGGACGAGACCACAAGGGCTATCCAGTACCACCCCATCGACATGCAGTGAACTACATCAAAGCATCCCCGAAGATGGTATCCAGCCTCTGCTTAAAGATCTTCACAAAGAAGGAGCACGAAAAAGAAGAAAGGGAGGCTATGTTGCTGTGTACACGGGTCCAAACAGCTCTGTACTGTCAGGAAGTGTTTACTCCCGGAATGTTGAGGTGGAAGCTCATTGGCCTGTAGCTTGGAATCCATTGTTCAAGGTCCTGTTCTCTGGAAAGAAGGCAGCACGAACATAAAGACGAAATAAGACGAAAAGAGGAATCCTATTCAAATATTTAAAAAGGGAGACGTCATAGCAACTCCTTAACCTTCTTTTCTACAGACATAATATTAAACGCTACCTAAAGTCGTTCCTCATTAGGCATGGTTTCCCGAACTTCACATTTTTAGCGCCCCTCCTTTGGACACACTCCAGATTCTCAATGTTTCATTGAATTGTGTCGAATGACCGTCAAGGCGGTCACCTACGACCATTGGGAAAACGCCATGTTTCCAAGGTCTTAGTACCCAAGACACTGCTAATGTTATGATTGGGGGCATCAAGATCACCACAACATGAGGAATAACTGTAGTGGGGGAAGCCGGGTGCGATAGGGAGCCCTAATAATGTGACGAGCGGCTATGCTTCAGATTGCCACTTTGCCACTCGCCCCGTGATGAGGGCTCAAAAGTGGCAGCGGCCCTGTAAAGATGGGCAGCTTTCCATTTTTACACAATTCGGAAATTAGAATCCGCATGTTGTGGTGCCATAAGACTTTGTTGAGTGCACATTGGCGCACTGAAGCATCATTATGGAGCCAAAAAAAGGACCCACTTTTAGCGGGTTCTCTTTGCCTGGCACGGAAGGTGTGGTTTGTCCCCTGTTCAGCTTCTCAAACAG